>NW_026860651.1:0-162678 GCF_026571515.1 Ruditapes philippinarum | reverse complement strand
ATTTCCAAGTTGAATAATACTCCAAATATATTGATGACTTAAAAGATTACTGATGACTAAAAAGGTAACTGATGACTTAAAGATAAGATTAATGAAAAATGTCTCCTTATATATATTAACTAAGAAGTTTCCAGAAAGGTCTATTATGTTCTCAAGTAATCATAATCTAGCAACTTCAACAATAAAGATCATTCCAGAAGTTTCTATCTAAATATAATGCATGAGTTTTCTACAACAGTTAAGAACCTTCTAGTACATACATGTAGTTTATGTTCTAAAAATAGAACAATGATAATATTGGAAATACCAACTGGTCAGATATAAATTATATACATGTAATATGTTGCATACATAACACTATTCAGCATTTTAAAGTTTATCTAACTTCTTCAAAGTTGCCTGTTGTTGTCTTTAGTAATCACAACCCCCTCACTTTCTTGCATAAACTTAAAAACAAAAATCAAAGGTTGTTAAGGTGAAGCTTATTTTTGCAAAAATATAGTCTTAACATTAAACACATTAAAAAAAAATAATTTAATCCCTAATGCACTTTCACGTGTCTAAAACTGTTTTTTTGCAGTATTTTAAATTTAACATTTATATAATATAATTAATTATTTTTGTTGTTGTTTGCTATTGTTTGTAATAGCATTTATATAATATAATTGGTTATGTTTTTGTTGTTGTTTGCTATTGTTTGTAATACACATATATATAAATGTATAAAATTGTTTAACATTTCTTCTATGTTATTTGTAAGTTACATTGTTTAAATTTATGTAAAAAAAATATTCATTTCATTAATATTTCTTTTTCTTGAAGAGGGGAAGTGTTATGTATGCAACATATTACATGTATATAAATTATATATTCTAAAAACTTCTTAGTTAATATATATATAAAAAAACATTTTTCATTACTCTTATCTTTAAGTCATCAATTACCTTTTTAGTCATCAGTAATCTTTTAAGTCATCAATATATTTAAAGTATTATTCAACTTAAAAATTAAGTAATTTATTAAAGCTTAAATTATTAATTATTCTTGTAAATTTTATTGTGGAAATTTATTCTAAAGTGTTCTTAAATTTAACTGCTTTTAAAAAAGAATCATTCCAGAATCAAACTAAACAATTTTAATTTTTATTTAAACTTCAGGTATTTGTAAAAATAATTTGTTATTTTATTTTTCTTTAATAATTTTTCTGTAATAAATTTGTTATTGTTACAAGTTTGTTGCTGGCTTTTCTTTCTCGTTACGCCTGGCTCGTAACAATGGAAATTCTATTCTATTCCCTATCTTTTTGATTGTTTTTTAAGCATTAAAACACTCCATTTATACTTTGAAAATTATTCGCATGTTTACTGAAATAGCATTATTCATTTTGTTCAATACTTTTTCACGCGCCACGATACTGTATCAAAAATGTTAATATGACTATTGAGCAGAAATCGTGAATTTCATACTACGCATGTAGTTTTTTATTTATCTCTTTTTCCCTCTTTTTTATTTTTTTTTATTTTCTTTTTGTTCTTTAACGCAAAGGCACGTTTTCACTTTAAATTGTCTTTGTTCATCCAGATACAACATTTATTTGAATCCAATCACATTGGTATAAATTAATATACCATTCATTTAAAGAATAAAACAAGATTAAACACAATTACATTATGTAATATCAGTTATCTCTATTAAACATGCTCATAAGCAATATTTATTTGATCATTACTTTGTTTGTTTGTATGTTCTTTTACCACTTATTTATTGACCATTTACACCGCTTATTATCTTGTTCATAAATTTGCACACATGCTTTTGCAGGATATTATATTCTGTAATATGTGAGTTCCAAATAAAGAGAATGTTCTGTTCTGTTCCATGCACTACGGATTGTATGTACACTGTTCATCTGGTATTTATGTAGACTTCTAGTCGTAAATGCCAAATACTTCCAGGTCATGTCCGTATTTGATGAAGATGAGTTCATTTTGAAGATCGTTATTTTTTTATAATTGTGATGTTGTTATTTTGTTATTTTCTTGACAAACATTGAACCGTTAGCTATTTGAGCATCTAGAAGTTTTCCATACCCTGTATGTGTCCTTGTAGCTTCCAAATAGACTTACATTTTGATATTCTGTTGAATATTTTTTATTATTTGATGATTTATTTATTTTTATTTATGTATCTATTTATTTATTTTATTATTTATTTATTTATTTATTTATTTTGTGACGATGCAGCAATAATATTGCTTTTTATCTACATATCTACATGTAGATTTAATGATAAACATTATTTTTTGTCCAATCACATTGTAGTATTTTTCAAATTTCTGCTAAGTTTAACTTTGGTTAATGTGTACTAAAAAAATAAAATTTACTTAATCAGTCGTCTAACCAGTCTAACAAATTTCAATAACGCATTATGTATAGGTTAGTGTTTAATAATACATATTAACAAAAATAATTGGTCAAGCCTGCCGCAGGCAGGCGACCAATTATTTTTGTTAATGTGTATTATTAAACATTAACCTATTTAATGATCAACATTATTTTTTAACTTTGGTTAATGTGTACTAAAAAAATAAAATTTACTTAATCAGTCGTCTATCAGTCGTCTAACCAGTCTAACAAATTTCAATAACGCATTATGTATAGGTTAGTGTTTAATAATACATATTAACAAAAATAATTAGACGACAGATTAAGTAAATTTTATTTAGTTAGTACACATTAACCAAAGTTAGACTTAGAAGAAATTTGAAAAATACTACAATGTGTTTGGACAAAAAAATAATGTTGATCATTAAATTAGGGAGGAGTTAGAGGTATGGTTTGCACTCTGAATTGTAAAATATCTAGGTTAGCAAAACAATGCCATTGTTAAAAAAAAGAGGCGAGGTCAGGTGTTTCTAAATGTGAAGCTACAATCAATTAATTTATTACATAGATAATACATCTGGGGCACGCAGAGACAAATGATTACATAGTAACTTTTTTTATATCCTTTTAACTCTAAGAAAAATGTCTGTTATAAATTGCTGACTGTTTTAAACTTTACAATTTCTAGAAAAAAGTAACCAAAACATTATTTTCTTTTCCTTGATAGGAATGAACTGCATTAACAATCCTTGATATTAAGAATACAATGATCACATTTCTTGGCTGGAAAACACATTGAAAAAGGACCCCCTCCGCCTGAAAACCTAAATCGACACACAGAAAAATAAAAAAAGTGAACTGTTTTTCAAATGAGCAAATTGGGATTTTAAATGTTAATGAATAATTTGAAGCTAATAACGAATTTGTATCAATATTTTGCTCACATTTTCCATTTATTTTAAAAGGATGTACACATTTCATTAACTCCATTGTTTTGCCTTAAGATATTTTATAGAACTGTAGATAAAAGTATACATTCTGTGACATGTCAGTAAAAATGTGCCTGATTATATGTTGAAAGGGCCATTTATTTAGCTTATCTAAATGTGACATGTTGGAAACTTGACAAGGTGTAGACATCTTGTTGAGCGAACGGGCGGAGCTATCGGTAATTTAGAGAAATGTCTTGCTTTTGGTTGCAATAAATAATGTTGATCATTAAATAGGTTAATGTTTAATAATACGCATTAACAAAAATAATTGGTCGCCTGCCTACGGCAGGCTTGACCAATTATTTTTGTTAATACGTATGATTAAACACTTACCTATACATAATATCTAGAAACAAAACTTATTATTTCCATTGTATTATGACAGACAGAATTTCTGAACGCTTCCGATTAGTTTCTAGAAATACAACGAACGCTTTCTGGCGTCGTTTGGTGTTATAAAAACCAAATAAGATTTGAAATATGATTTAATTAACAGTAGGGGTACCTACTGTATTATTTACATCGCGTTAAATCACAAAGTCACTAAAATCATTTGTGCGGCCTTTAAAAACGGATTTGCAAGCTTTGCAAACTTAATAGATAAGATTTATTTAGTTAAACCTATAAACCCGAAAGTCGTCGCTGATGAAATAGTATAAAATATGGCCATGACTGTACGAAAAATATTTCATTGACGCCTGCAGGTCGATATTGTTAAGCTATAAAATGAGGAAAGATTTTGATGCAAGATTATTTGCATCGGCCACAATGTGTTTATTGCCTTAATGTAATTCAGTTTTATGTATTCCTCATTTAAGTTACAGACGCGAATACATTTTATTTTATACTTATGGTATGTTTACATTTTTAAACAGACTATATGTGATCATCTTTTTTTTCATATGACAAATAAATCTGTGCCATAGATGTTTCCAAGGTTAAATAAATGAAAACAAATCTGTCAAATTAGGTATGCTTATTGTGAATTAAACGATTACGCGTTTGACAGTTATACCTTAATATATAAATGTAAGTGCTGGTTGTACATGTACATTATTATATATGTAACGTGAGATATTTGCATGAATATTAATTAATCACGTGTGGTGCTTTGGCAGTTTTGCACAGTATTTAGATTACTAAAATAATTAATCGATGAATATGAGGGTTTCTTAAACAAATGGGACATGGGCGTAAACTTTCGTTAAAATTTTAGGTTCGACTTCTTGTAAGCTCTTTAAGTTCAACTTTATATAGCATAAATTTCAATTCAATATTTTATTTGCAATAATCATCATACATATGCGATAAAAGCGAAAACACGAAGAAACGATAAAGTCCAACATTATCGTCCCTTCGTGTTTCTCAATTTTGCATTTTGAGGCGAAGAACAGCGTAAACAAGCCACCATGAATATTTGAAAGAAAGTTACCACTTCGAAAACTGATAATTGTGTTAATATGATTTAAATAAGTCCATTTTATTTACAGTTAAATAAAGATCTCTTTAACATGTCTAAGAAAGGGTAACAGTGCTTATATGATAAATGATACAAATTTTTACGTCAGATACATATATACAGGACTTACTTAATACTAAAGTTAACTTATGAAAACAGTTTTACATTAGGTTTCATAAAGACTAATAAAGAAATATCAAAATAACTACGAGTAATATGGCTCTCAACAATTATTGGTGGTTTTTGAGGATGATGTCATATCTGTTTTCGGTTTCAAATAGACATACCGATTGCATGATGTGAGTCACGAGACACGCAAGTCATGTGATCTACTGTTATTTCCTATACCAGTCACACACGAGGCTAGATAATTGATACGTCAATATTAAGCATGATATAACTTGTCAAGAATTTTTAAAAACATAATATATTAAAGTGACATTATTCACATCCATATATGCTTTTGCATTATACGTGTACTCTATTTCATTTATATAGTTAAAGTGAAAAAAATATATTTCTGCTATTTGCAGTTTACAATTTGTTTGATTGAATTTTTGAGCGAATGGCGCATTACAAACAAACATTGCCCAACGGTTAAAACGTTGCAAAAATAAGCACTATAGAATTATGATGATCCGAACATTTTATTGTGTTAACAAACAGTCTTAATGGGTGTTATATATAAGTAAGGTTAAAATGCATTTTTAGAGAAACGAGAAACGAAACATCATATATTTACCTTTATTTAATATAAATAGTTCATAGGATATTGTTTTATACCCTTTAATGACCCACATGTCTCACAGAAAATTAATAATAATAATTAATTAACTAATTTATTAATTTATATCAAATTATCTGTGTTACAACTGACATGTCATCTGGAGCGCAGTTCCTCTAAAATCAAGGTTGAGGTACGCAAAAAAAGAAATAGAAAATACACCAGAAGTACGCAATATCTTTAAGATAATGCACTTAAGATACATACAATTACACAAGGGTTTCATTCCTTCAAAATTCTAAAGAACTCCTTGCTCGGGGGCTAGTCTAATTCAGAATCGAGATTCGCATAGCTTATACTGATCTGCGTGTTATGACTCATTTTTGAAGAATGACAGAAACGGCCGAATAGTTGCGAAAATTTGTAGTGTAATGGGAATTCCCTTCAATTTATAACGAATGAAAAGTAGAAAAGTAAGTAAAATATATATATATTTTTTATTTCTTTTTGTTTTCTGTTGTTGTTTTGTTAAAAGTAGTTTGTGATAAAATATCTTAAACTTTATAAAAACTATATCTTTGACGTGTTACGATTGCAAAAGTTTTGTTTATATTATGATCAGAATAGATACAAAATACCTAGAAATGAAGAAAATTACCTACCAAGTGAAACATATAGGGGAATATTTTGTTCCGGAACATTTTATTCTAATTTACGTATAATAATCATGTGTGATAATTAACACAGTCATTCTATGTTACATTTTATTTCGAAAAATCACCTAATGGTTATTAACACAAAGTAATTTTGCTGCTTTTAAATATGAACAATTTTTTTCATCAGATATAGCTTTATAAACTTTAAGAAATTAGGCTTTAATTCCATATCCAAAAGTATAGTCATTTGCAGAGTAAACAATAGAATATCCAAAACTTCAGCATTTGATGCTGAAATATTGTTTATCATGTTAGAAATCAAAAATCAAAACACCCAAGCTTTTATCTGAATTAAATCACGTCATGTACATATCTGTCCGGACACATGGTACTGTAGCGTAGACAATTTAGGTAATTTTGATACCCTCCTTGTCGAGCCTCAGATGTAAGTGTCAATACGATCAGAAATAAACAAACTAGTTTGTTAGTTAGGGGAAGAACCTAACTGAACTGTGTCAAATTTTTAGGTCTCTAGATTAAAAATTTTGAAATCTGTACGGAAAATTGTTCAAAAAGTGTCCGGTTGATGGTCCCCGACCAGTAGTGTTTTAAATTATTTTTGTACACTCTCAACATGTCTCCGGCCTCTTTCTTCACGCGATATTGATTAACACCCCGAAATACAAAAATCATGCCTGTCAATATCGGCGACGTCTGATCTTTTACCGCCTTATGCAAAGTAGAATCTGACTTAGCTGGCACTTAATTCGTGAAGGTCAAGGATAATGTTTAATGTTTATAGTTATGATGTTCATAAGGACATTGGACATTCATGACGAAGGATTGTGTTTACTGCTTTAACAAATAAAATATACGGACGAGTAATTTGTTAGAACAAAGTTAGGTACCTGTCCAGTCAATGTTGCTCTTTTACTTTAATTATTAATTGGAATATAAGCCTGTATTGTAACACCTTTCTCATTTTTTTTTCAAAATCTCATAGCATGTTTTCGGCCCTTTTTATTGTGAATATAATTCGGTACAAGTAAGTAATGTTAATTTTATCAAAACATTGAACTTCCCAACCTTTTCCATGTCGTCTGAAAATATATTATTAAGTATATATATTGTAATATAAGTATTGATTTACCTAAAATGGGGTCTCAATTATTGCACATGGGCATTCAAGCTAGAATTCTCCAGGTGTTGTTTATTTTAAAATGTCCCAAGTTCTCTAAGGAAACTTTGAAGTGACATTATGCTCATATTTTCATAGTAAAGTTGAGTTGAATTGACTTTATATTTCAAGAGATTGATTGTCAGAATCAAATGGTGTTTGACCAACAGTTGATATTTGAAAATGTTTAGGATAAAATTATAAATACGCCTAAAATTTAAAAAGACTGCCCCACTCTTTTTATAAACTAAGCGTTATAGATAAATACAGGAATTTCACTTGGATCTGTGTGTTATTAATTGTTTATGCGAACTTATTATCAAATTGAAAGGAATAATGGCAAAATGAAAACTTATTTTGATCTTCACCCGTTCACTCACTGCATACCGTTGGATGGGCATAATATCACTTTAAACAACATGCAAAACTTGAAAACATATAAATCGCTTTATTATAATAACTGCTGTATTACATAGAAAACAAAATGCTAGGAATCCAGTAAGGTTCAGATTGAAAACTGGATTAAAAAAAAATGTTCACCATATATTACATATAATTTTTGTTTCTGGAGAGAAAAAGTAATTTAATAAATATGTTTGTTTTCACGGCTACTTTTTCTTTAATCCTATGTATTTCTATGAAAAAATGTCCACGATATTATAAGACGAGCATCTAAACAGCTGTTCTCTTGTGCATCGCACGAATGTAAACAAAACACCTATATCCCTGTAGCTCTGCATCCAAGGCACACATGCGTAATAGCGTCGGTTAATCAGTTCATTCGATTTACCTGGTTAGTAGCACTGGTTGTTTAAAGCTCATTTACTAAAATAAATTATTTCAAAATTTGAAGAATACTGCCATCTCATTGGACAAAACATGGTTTTAAACACTAAATTGAATTGGAGTTTCTTACCCACAATCTTATTACCGGTTGTTTCATGATAAAGTAATTTATGCATTTAATAGTATAACTTCTTATTACTTATTACTATTCAGTCTTTAAACCATATTCTGATAGGGCTATTAAAGCAAAAAGTGATTAAAAATAAAAACTTCTCACAAGTACAAAAATTAGGCAAACATATTTACAGATTTATCATACCAAATTATCGTCTGTAAATGTTAAAAAATCGAGATAGGGCACAAAATGGGCGCAATTTAATGAAACTCTTCTAATATGTTACAAGAATAACTCTAAGAAACATGTACGTAACATCAATGTAACACATATAAAGGCTGTAACACTTTAGGTCCTATATTTAAATGTGTTTTGAAATCATTTGTAAAAAGTCAGTAAAAATGTTCATTACAATCCCAGTTGGCGTAACATTTGTAACAATGCTGTAACATCTATGTAACAACCTTGTAACATCTATGTAACCTTATTAATTCCGATATTTGGCCATTTTCAAGGCTTGTTCTGTAACACTTGTAACAACCTGTAACATTTGTAACAATTATCTGTGAAATTTTCATTTCATTCTCAACCTTCGTAACATTTGTAACAATGCTGTAACAACTACGTAACAACCTTGTAACATCCATGTAACCTTATTAATTCCGTTTTCTGACTATTTTTAAGTCTTGTGCTGTAACACTTGTAACAACCTTCGTAACATTTGTAACAATGCTGTAACAACTACGTAACAACCTTTTAACATCTATGTAACCTTATTTATTCCGTCTTCTGAGCATTTTAAGACTTGTGCTGTAACACTTGTAACAACCTGTAACAATTGTAACAATTATCTGTGAAATTTTCATTTCAATCTCAATTCTCGTAACATTTGTAACAATGCTGTAACAATGCTGTAACAACCTTGTAACATCTATGTAACCTTATTAATTCCGTATTCTGACCATTTTCAAGGCTTGTTCTGTAACATTTGTAACAACCTGTAACATTTGTAACAATTATCTGTGAAATTTTCATTTCACTCCAGATTCTTGTTACATTTGTAACAATGCTGTAATAATGCTGTAACAACCTTGTAACATCTATGTAACCTTATTAATTCCGTTTTCTGACCATTTTTAAGGCTGTAACACTTGTAACAACCTGTAACAATTGTAACAATTATCTGTGAAATTTTCATTTCATTCTCATCCTTCGTAACATTTGTAACAATGCTGTAACAACTACGTAACAACCTTGTAACATCCATGTAACCTTATTAATTCCGATTTTTGGTCATTTTCAAGGCTTGTTCTGTAACACTTGTAACAACCTGTAACATTTGTAACAATTATCTGTGAAATTTTTATTTCATTCTTATCCTTCGTAACATTTGTAACAATGCTGTAACAACTACGTAACAACCTTGTAACATCTATGTAACCTTATTAATTCCGTTTTCTGAGCATTTTTAAGGCTTGTGCTGTAACACTTGTAACAACCTGTAACAATTGTAACAATTATCTGTGAAATTTTCATTTCAATCTCAATTCTCGTAACATTTGTAACAATGCTGTAACAATGCTGTAACAACCTTGTAACATCTATGTAACCTTATTAATTCCGATTTTTGGTCATTTTCAAGGCTTGTTCTGTAACATTTGTAACAACCTGTAACATTTGTAACAATTATCTGTGAAATTTTCATTTCACTCCAAATTCTTGTAACATTTGTAACAATGCTGTAACAATGCTGTAACAATGCTGTAACAACCTTGTAACATCTATGTAACCTTATTAATTCCGATTTTTGGTCATTTTCAAGGCTTGTTCTGTAACATTTGTAACAACCTGTAACATTTGTAACAATTATCTGTGAAATTTTCATTTCACTTCAAATTCTTGTAACATTTGTAACAATGCTGTAACAATGCTGTAACAACCTTGTAACATCCATGTAACCTTATTAATTCCGATTTTTGGTCATTTTCAAGGCTTGTTCTGTAACACTTGTAACAACCTGTAACATTTGTAACAATTATCTGTGAAATTTTTATTTCATTCTTATCCTTCGTAACATTTGTAACAATGCTGTAACAACTACGTAACAACCTTGTAACATCCATGTAACCTTATTAATTCCGATTTTTGATCATTTTCAAGGCTTGTTCTGTAACACTTGTAACAACCTGTAACATTTGTAACAATTATCTGTGAAATTTTTATTTCATTCTTATCCTTCGTAACAATTGTAACAATGCTGTAACAACTACGTAACAACCTTGTAACATCTATGTAACATTTTTTATCCCGTTTTCTGAGCATTTTTAAGGCTTGTGCTGTAACACTTGTAACAACCTGTAACAATTGTAACAATTATCTCTGAAATTTTCATTTCAATCTCAATTCTCGTAACATTTGTAACAATGCTGTAACAATGCTGTAACAACCTTGTAACATCTATGTAACCTTATTAATTCCGATTTTTGGTCATTTTCAAGGCTTGTTCTGTAACATTTGTAACAACCTGTAACATTTGTAACAATTATCTGTGAAATTTTCATTTCACTCCAAATTCTTGTAACATTTGTAACAATGCTGTAACAATGCTGTAACAACCTTGTAACATCTATGTTACCATATTAATTCCGTATTCTGACCATTTTTAAGGCTTGTGCTGTAACACTTGTAACAACCTGTAACAATTGTAACAATTATCGGTGAAATTTTCATTTCATTCTCATCCTTCGTTACATTTGTAGCAATGCTGTAACAACTACGTAACAACCTTGTAACATCCATGTAACCTTATTAATTCCGATTTTTGGTCATTTTCAAGGCTTGTTCTGTAACACTTGTAACAATTATCTGTGGAATTATATTTCATTCTTATCCTTCGTAACATTTGTAACAATGCTGTAACAACTACGTAACAACCTTGTAACATCCATGTAACCTTATTAATTCCGATTTTTTTGTCATTTTCAAGGCTTGTTCTGTAACATGTGTAACAACCTGTAACATTTGTTACAATTATCTGTGAAATTTTCATTTCACTCCAAATTCTTGTAACATTTTTGACAATGCTGTAACAATGCTGTAACAACCTTGTAACATTTTAATTCGGCCAAGGATTGTTATATGATGATGGCTATAATGATGATGTGATGACGACGATGATGATGATGGACGTGAT
This sequence comes from Ruditapes philippinarum, assembly GCF_026571515.1. Classification (NCBI taxonomy): domain Eukaryota; kingdom Metazoa; phylum Mollusca; class Bivalvia; order Venerida; family Veneridae; genus Ruditapes; species Ruditapes philippinarum. Next base: position 151,192 of record NW_026860651.1, on the reverse strand, counting down.
TGGGATTTTGATGATGATGATGATGATGATGATGATGATTATGATGATGATGATGATGATGATGATGATGCAATAAAATAATTAAAGTACTGGAGGCATCAGTACCAAATAATGTAAATTGCGAGACAAAACTTTCGTGATGACGACGATTTTCAACCAACTTCATTATGAGGAATTTTATTTGTTAAAGCAAGGCATCACATTTTAAACCGAAGCATGTTTGCATGGTAAATTGTCAATATAATTCTAGCAGCAAAATATCACTATAAAGTAACAGCCAAACCATACTCACATCATAGCTTCTTTGAACAGAAGTTGTAAGTGCAAGCCCCATAGCACCGGTTTCAACAAAAAGAAAACAAGCAAAAAACTTTCAACATGAAAGTCAAGGTAAAGGAATCAGATTAAACTGATATGTCATTAATTTACAGGGTATGCAACTTAGAACGTCAATCTTCATACCATGTTTTACAACATTTAATTAACTGGTTAGTGTTCATGTTTAATGGCACAAAATACAAAAGTTCATACACAGACTAGTCTTGCAGGCTGAGTTGCAGCTTTTGTGTGAATGGGAGGAAGTCTAATATGCCCCTTTTTCAGTATTTCGGGAAAATGAACAGTTAATTGCCAGCTTGCTTTGAGGCATACTAACATAAAAAAATTCAATCCACTCAGATTCGAACCAATGTGAGCTTCTATCAATCAAAATGCAGCAATATAAAGCTAAAGCACTAACAACGATATTGCACGACAGGTATGATGTTATCGTATCATCGAATCGAACTCGTTGTCAAATTATGCAAGCGCTTCCCGGTTATGACATTGTAATACTGTGCTGTTACCAAGACAGCACAATACTACGATGACCCACATGGAGCATCGTAGTTATAGAAAATATTTTATACTTTTCAGATATACGTGAGCGTGTGATGTATATGTTATAGAACGGTGATTTTTGTGTCCTGTTTTACATGTGGTGTCAAAAAGGTTACTCTTTGGCCTATTACCTAATCAATATTTTGCTTCAGTCTGTTGCTTTTGTCAATCAGTACAGTTATAGTAATTTAGTATTTTGTATGGAAGTAAAACATTACATTGTTACATGTTGCTCCTATTATGACAAATAACTTAACATTTAGCATTATTTACAAATGTTACAGAACAAGCCTTGAAAATGACCAAAAAATCGGAATTAATAAGGTTACATAGATGTTACAAGGTTGTTACGTAGTTGTTACAGCATTGTTACAAATGTTACGAAGGTTGAGAATGAAATGAAAATTTCACAGATGATTGTTACAAATGTTACAGGTTGTTACAAGTGTTACAGCACAAGCCTTAAAAATGGACAGAAAACGGAATTATAAGGTTACATGGATGTTACAAGGTTGTTACAAAATTGTTACAGCATTGTTACAGCATTGTTACAAATGTTACAAGAATTTGGAGTGAAATGAAAATTTCACAGATAATTGTTACAATTGTTACAAGGTTGTTACGTAGTTGTTACAGCATTGTTACAAATGTTACGAAGGTTGAGAATGAAATGAAAATTTCACAGATAATTGTTACAAATGTTACAGGTTGTTACAAGTGTTACAGCACAAGCCTTAAAAATGGTCAGAAAACGGAATTATAAGGTTACATAGATGTTACAAGGTTGTTACAGCATTGTTACAGCATTGTTACAAATGTTACAAGAATTTGGAGTGAAATGAAAATTTCACAGATAATTGTTACAATTGTTACAGGTTGTTACAAGTGTTACAGCACAAGCCTTAAAAATGGTCAGAAAACGGAATTAATAAGGTTACATAGATGTTACAATGTTGTTACGTAGTTGTTACAGCAGTGTTACAAATGTTACGAAGGTTGAGAATGAAATGATAATTTCACAGATAATTGTTACAAATGTTACAGGTTGTTACAAATGTTACAGCACAAGCCTTAAAAATGGTCAGAAAACGGAATTAATAAGGTTACATAGTTGTTACAAGGTTGTTACAACATTGTTACAGCATTGTTACAAATGTAACAAGAATTTGGAGTGAAATGAAAATTTCACAGATAATTGTTACAAATGTTACAGGTTGTTACAAATGTTACAGAACAAGCCTTGAAAATGACCAAAAATCGGAATTAATAAGGTTACATAGATGTTACAAGGTTGTTACGTAGTTGTTACAGCATTGTTACAAATGTTACGAAGGTTGAGAATGAAATAAAAATTACACAGATAATTGTTACAAATGTTACAGGTTGTTACAAGTGTTACAGCACAAGCCTTAAAATTGGTAAGAAAACGGAATAAATAAGGTTACATAGATGTTACAAGGTTGTTACAGCATTGTTACAGCATTGTTACAAATGTTACAAGAATTTGGAGTGAAATGAAAATTTCACAGATAATTGTTACAAATGTTACAGGTTGTTACAAATGTTACAGAACAAGCCTTGAAAATGACCAAAAATCGGAATTAATAAGGTTACATAGATGTTACAAGGTTGTTACAGCATTGTTACAGCATTGTTACAAATGTTACAAAGGTTGAGAATGAAATGAAAATTTCACAGATAATTGTTACAAATGTTACAGGTTGTTAAAAATGTTACAGCACAAGCCTTGAAAAAGGACAAAATTCGGAATTAATAAGGTTACATAGATGTTACAAGGTTGTTACAGCATTGTTACAGCATTGTTACAAATGTTACAAGAATTTGGAGTGAAATGAAAATTTCACAGATAATTGTTACAAATGTTACAGGTTGTTATGTTACAGAACAGGCCTTGAAAATGACCAAAAATCGGAATTAATAAGGTTACATACATTAGATGTTACAAGGTTGTTACAGCATTGTTACAGCATTGTTACAAATGTTACGAGAGTTTTGAGTGAAATGAAATTACACAGATAAGAAATTCAAGCAACAAACTTGTTACAAATGTTACGGAATTCACATGCGTTACGTAGGAGTTACTTAGTGTTTCGCTTGTAACAAATGGCAATAGGTTCGTTAAATTGCGCCCATTTTGTGCCCTACGTGTTTAAAGGTTATCATCCACCAAAAGGTGACCTATAAATTTTGAATTCAGTATACTTAATATATATGCTACTGAAGCGTCCAGGTGTCATTTTGTAATGTTCTATAAAAAATCTAATTAGACGTTTATTACTCTTACGAAGGAGAAACGAAAGCCTAATTTAGAGTTTAAAAGCCCTAAGTAGGATTTTTTACTCCTTCGTAGGACATAAATAGCCCTACTTACTTAAGCCATCTGTCACGTGTCAATCTGTCTGAAACTTACCGCCTTGCCAATCCACTTATTCAAAGGAAGTAAAAATACAAATTGTACAATATTATGTAATAAAGGGAGAATAAAATTTAATCCTTTACATCATGCTGTTTCAATTTAAATTTCTGATGGAAAAGTCCTCTGATTATATCTTAAAAGAAGATTGTTGTACACGCACTTAATCTTTCATAGTTTCGTATACATGTTTGACGTTTTAAGTACTTACTGCTGTAGTCATCCAATAGTTACTGTTTTGTGAGTGACGACATACCTTGAAATAATTTCTTTTAAAGCCTTTTAATATGACAAATTGTAGTCAACGTTTTTGGCCTACGAAGAATGCGCATGCGGGTTACTATGTAAAAAGGTCTATTTCCGCGACGCCTTCTTTATTGAAGAGTTTTATAAACCTAAAATTTCAGAGTTATGAACTATTTTAACGTATGTTAAAGAAAAATCTTACGATTGCTTTGCGACAGACACTTATTACGTAGGTAAAGCTACAAAAATACATACGAAATGTTAATAAAACTGACCCATAGACGCTACCGTATTATGCAAGTCGAATTTTACATAATGCAGTATGTGTAGCCAATTTAAGCACTTTGCTACCTGTTGCTAAATCCACGCTCCAGTGCACAGCCTATAATAATAAATACACATTGCAAAGTGCACAATACAGAGTTTAATAATACTGTACGTTTAGGATAATTATTTAGTAACGCACTTACGAACTTTCGCTATAAGTATTTCGATAGAGCGGAAGTCAGTGCGCGAGCATGCGCTTTGTCATATCTTGTTCAGTTACCGTTCATGTTTTAAACTTGGTTGCTATGAAGTGACACCTAGTGTGCATGGCTTTTACAACTAAAATATCAGCCAGAAGCATTAAAACAATACGCATACACTACACATAGTTGTTTTCCATATTAAATATGTTTTCATTTTCAACTGATAGTCAAACAAATATCTCAATATTTTAGCGATTTAATGTTTTGTTTACATGTGATGACAGCAGGCGTACGCTGTGTGTTAGATAACTTCCGGTCCAGAAAATTCCTTTGTTTACCATCAAAACTCATATGTTTACCATAGCAACAATAATTATATAAATAGACAGCAAATTATACAAGGGTAATGAAAATATTGTCCGTTTCTGGACAAAAAAAAAAAAAACGAATAAATAAATACAAAGTCTTTTAAAAAGGTCCCTTCTTTGAGTTCATTTAAAAGGGGAATAATTTGGTGGAATTTCAGACATGGAACAGGAGTAATCATTCGTGGCTAGGGAATATGGCCGACTGAAATCATGCAAGCAAGTTTGTAAGTGTAACGCGGTGGTCAAGTCCACCAATACGTATATGTTAGTGTTCATCCGTGCTGTTCTACAGAAATAAGAAACTTCGACCGGAGCGATAGCGACAGGAGAACGTTTCTAATTTCTGTAGAGAACAGCTACGAATGGATACTTAGTGTCAAACGTTATTTGACTCATTAATATTCACTTTATTACATCACTACCAGTCCGCTTTTTTAAACAATACTTTTTAGCGGAATGGTGGGTTTAAATTTGACCTTATAAATATGCATGAGTACATGCATGATTAATTATGATTACACACTTTACGCTCGAAGACGCATGAACTTGGGAAATACGGAGGGCGGCATATGGGTGATGCGAGTTTTCATTTGCTCGATAATGAAACATTAATTTTCAACAAAAATATTTGATGAGTTGGATAATTGATATACTCAGTAGCTAATATCTAATATGATTTATAAATGTATACACGAAATGTTATGTGTTAACATGAGGTCGCGTAATGTTTTTTTACAAATATTTACTTTCACTTTCTGTCTACCGAGAAAAAGTGAATACACACATAGTAACAAATTAATAATTGAGACCTTTAATTCATACATTTGTAATAAAAAAAATATTAATTGACATTTTGTATTTTTTCTTTTTCTTTTACACATGCAGTATCTTTTTCGCTAAGACGTCACGTGGATTTAAGTCTGGACTGCATGTATATCCTTTATCAATAAATCCAAAAATGAATGTAGGTTGACATTTTGGCGTCATTCTTACTTAGTTAATATTCAAAAGCGGCCCACGAAAGCGCATGTGCAAGTTTATGCAAACGACTGTTTGTACAAGCGCGGATCTATGAAGCACTATGAGAAATAGAAGGTGACTATGAGCAGAATTTGATAATGTATCGACTGTTGTTCTTCTATAAAAAATAACACTCATTATTGTGAAGAAATACAGCGTTTCCATTGGATGACAAATAAAGTTGGACACTAAAATTAGGTGTAGTTAAACGAATTCAAATTATTTCATGAAAGTAAATTAAAACAAATAATCATAACGACGTGTTGGTAAGGAATCGAACCAGAGCTATTGAGATCGGTAGTCCAAAATCTATACCAATACACCACACTTCACTGACGAGTGAAGTCAGCAAATATATTGATATATTCGATTGATACTGGTCATTGTTTATTTAAATGACCTTTACGAAAAGTATTGTAGTGCTAGGTATGTATTAGTGGTTATCGAGTGTGGTTTTTACAGGTGTAAATTCAAATCGTTAAACAGGTGTAAATTTAAGTAAAAACTAGGGTCGCTACAACTCACAAGGAGTCTTTACAGACATGCCACGCATAGTGCAATATAATTCATAAGGGAAAATAATATGGTCACTGTAGACATAAGGTCGCAACAAACAAGTACAAAAATAACATCCAAGTTAATACAAAAATTATATGTAAACCCTTCAATGGGTAATTTGCAATTTGTTTGATCACTATTAAAGTATCTAAGTACATATAACAACTGACGTAATACTTCCTAAACCAAAGGTCGTGCAAATTCCTAGAAAAAACATATTTAAAGGTACACTTCATGTGCACAATATTACAATCATCAGTACACTTGAAATACTTCTAGTTTAGATTTGAATTGGGACAGTTTATTCGCGTATTAAGAAGATAATACCGAGATGTTTTGATTATATAAATCCGATTGCGATTTTATTTAAAGCTGAACGGAATTTCCCTTGATTGTGACAAAAAGTAAGTTAAATGTTGTTTTTCTTTTAAAACGCCCGAAATAATGTATATTGTCATGAACCTTGTCGTCCGTCTGTCCGATTGTGAGCAGTTAACCTGTCTGGTGTGTATCTTTTAAACCAGTTAAAAGAAAGTGAAACTATTTGGCAAACAAATTTGTTTTTATTTCCCATTCTCAGTCTGGAGTAATACTTGAGGAGGTCAATATTTGGTAATTTATTCTAATGAAAGCTATGTAACACCGCACTTTGGGGTCAAACGCACTTTGGGGTCCGGCCCCGAAGTGCGTTAAGCTTCGCACCGCACTTTGGGGTCCAACGCACTTTGGGGTCAAAATCGAGAAATTAGCTCCAAAGTGCGTTAATATGCTACATATCAAACGCACTTTGGGTTCAAGAGGTCTAAAGCTGTCATCTGAGTTCTGCTTAAATACTGAGTACTGACTTATTTTCTATCTGCGACATTGGAATATTTGAGGTGGAGTTCAAGATGGCGGTAAATACTTTATGATGCTTAAGTGATAAAAGTTTCATTAATTTTACCACTTGAAATATCTTAAAATTGTGTTCATATAACAAAATTACGGTAACATAAAAGTGGCATTTGCATTTTTTGTTTTTAGTTTTGTATACATATTTCATTTTAGTTTTGCATACATATTTTTCAGTTTTGCATTCATATTTTTTTAGATTTGCATTCATATTTTATTTTTGATTTTCGTACATATTTTATTTTTTGTTTTTCATACATATTTTAGCCGATCAAAACAGCCTTCAAATCTCACAACAGTCCATAGTTGAGTATAAAAGTAGTACGGCAGTTGGTCACATTTCGGCGGCCCAGTCGTTTTCGGCCGGGCAAGTCTGGTTTCGGCCGACCCTTTTCGACCCATTTTTATATTATATGTATTTTATATAATTATTGTTTTTTATCATTATACATGTTATATACTATTATATTAGTGTCTATTTGGAAAGGGCTGTTTATTGTCATCAGTTATTATTCCATGAATATGCACCACTCAACCCCACCCCCTGAGAATTGAGAATTATGAAACTTAGGTCAATTCTTTAGCACATCCAGATAATGTGCAGAACTTATATGCAGGTGTGCCGGCTCAAGGTCGGGTTCACACCTACAGGTCAAAGGATGAAGACTTGGGATTCATGTCCGCTCCTTATCTCCGAAACCCCATGAAGGATTTTAAGGCACCTTGTGACAAATGTTAACCACGTCGAGACCATATGCAGAACCTTTCTTTGGGTTACCGCGGTATATATTAAAGTATATATATACTAAAAAGTGTTGTTATTTTTTGATACCTCCAAAAATGAAAATGTTGGTATTTGCAAATGGCATTTGCAAATGGGGTACTGTAATTTACAGATGACGAAGTGTTTGAAAATGGTGTTTTACAAATTGTGTAATTATCCAAACCTCTACTTTGCAAATGGCGTCATGTAAAAATATGTACAAAATATGTACAAAAAAAAAACTAAAATAAAATATGTATGCAAACTAAAAAAGAATTTGTATGCAAAACTAAAATAAAATATGTATGCAAACTTAAAAAGAATATGTATGCAAAACTAAAAAAAAGTATGTATTCAAAACTAAAAAAGCCAAAATTTTATACTATGTACACAAAACCACTTGGTGCCATTTGCAAAGATCACGGACTGCAATACCATCTCTACGCCGATGACTCACAGCTGTATCTATCTTTCAAACCATTAGATGACATTTCTAAGGAAGAAACATTACAACGCATTCAAGCGTGTCTCCGAGACATAATATCATGGATGAATGCAAACATGCTTAAACTAAATACTGATAAAACAGAAGTCATCATGTTCTCATCTCCGTATAACTCCAAACACATTGAAGATCTATCGATAACCGTGGGTGACTCTAAAATAAACAAATCGGTCAATGTTAGAAATTTAGGTGCCATCTTTGATTCAAACATGAACATGGAAGATCACATCAATTCGGTATGCAGATATGTTATGCTCAGCTTAGACAAATAGGAAGAATTCGAAAATATCTGACAATTGATGCATCTAAACAACTTGTCACTTCATTGGTCATTTCGTGCCTAGATTACTGCAATGCATTATTGTATAGAGTACCTCAAACATTAATAAACAAACTGCAGATTGTTCAAAATACAGCTGCCCGCATCATCTCCAGAACTTCACGGTACGATCATATTACACCTGTACTTAAAGAATTACATTGGCTTCCGGTGCAATACAGAATCCAGTTTAATATTTTAACACATACCTAAAAAGCTTTAAATGGAAAATCGCCGGAATATATGGAAGGAATGTTATATGCTTACAAACCACGAAGGAATCTACGATCTCAGAACAAAGCACTTACTTTAGTGGTACCAACGAGTAAAACTGTAACCTTTGGCGACCGACGATTTGAATATGCAGCTCCGAAATTGTGGAACGATCTGCCGTCTGGTGTGAGAGACTCGAGCTCATTGTGTTCTTTCAAACGTGCACTTAAAACACACTATTTCAAACAAGCCTATGTTTTATCGTGAATAATCTGAGACAGTGATTTTAGAAAACTGTGTGACTACTGTGTGATATCAACCATAATTTTAAAATTTGTTTTAATTCTGCTAATATTTTTAAGACAGTTACAAATAATTAAGGTGTTGATTATAAAATACATTATTTCTAATTTAGTGTTTTAGAAATTTCGCTAGAATATTTCAATCGTATGTTGTCGATATTCAATTATTTTAATTCTTAACGACTAAGTTAATACCACATTTTAATTGATTGTTTCATATTCTTGTTCTTAGTATGTCGTAGATTTATTATGTGAATGCTGTTTTAGCATTTTAAATTGTATTGCTGTAATCAGTTATTAGTTTTTATATCATTGTAAAACGGTAAATACAACATTTTAATTGATTGTCTCATATTCTTGTTCTTATTATGTCGTAGATTTATTATGTGAATGCTGTTTTAGTATTTAAATTGTATTGCTGTAATTAGTTATTAGTTTATATCATTGTAAAGCGCCTTTGAACATGTATATGAAAAGGGCGCTATATAAGTTTGGTAAATAATAATAATAATAATAAAAAAAAATATGTACGACAAGCAAACAAAAAATATGTACGAAAAACAAAATAAGTATCAAAAAGACAAATGTCACTTTTATGCCACCGATCAAAATACTCTAGTACATAAATTGTGTATTCCTACAATTAAAAGATGCTGCGAAAAGTATCCCGTTCTGTCGGTCATTTACTTGATAACTTTTGGTGCCCTATTGAGCCCCATTTTACATATGTTGGGAATGAAATAAGTTGCAGTATTTTTTTTTCCAAAGAACTATCAATATACTCTATTGCAATGTTCTGGTGAAACATCAAGTTTTTCTATTGGACTATAAATAGTGATTTTTACAAATACATTATTAAGCTTATCAACAAACTTAAAGGTTTTTGTAAGCTCCGTAACAACCGTTCGCCTGGGAAATCTTACATACTTCTTAAGCAAACATGAATTTTATAATGTTAAAATAATGGTATCAGAGAAATGTAAGATGCTTGTTACCTGAATAAACTAGTGATTAATGTGAAATAATTTGTCATGAAAGAAGTCAAAACACTGAAGTATTTGACTTCCATATAAAATAGTAGTTCACAATAACTGTACTCATGATTTCAAAAAAGCAACATATGAAAAAGATGGTTCAGGTAATTGGCCAATGTGTATTTTTGGATAATATTGAAGAACATCAAAATAAAAAAGCTTTTAAGAAAAACAAATAAAAGCATAATGGGCCTTTAAAACGTTATTTTAATCCTCGGGGGGGGGGATCGATACCCCACAATCCCCTTTATACACCCAGTGAGAATTTTACATTATTCTGAAGGACAATAACTCAAACAAGAGCTGTCGGTAGGACAGCAACGCTCGACTATTCTTAGTGCTTGATAGTAAAAAAAAATCTTGATAGAGTTACCTCCTCCTGTTTACAGGTTGGGGTCATGATGGTGAACAAGTGTGCAAAGTTTCAAAGCCATATGTCAATGGACTTTGAAAATATTTGAACTATTACAAAAACTTTAACGTAAATTCTAAGTCAAAAAAGGGGCATAATTCTGTCAAAATGCTTGATAGAGTTACCTCCTCCTGTTTAAAGGTTGGGGTCATGATGGTGAACAAGTGTGCAAAGTTTCAAAGCCATATGTCAATGGACTTTGAAAATATTTGAACTATTACAAAAACTTTAACGTAAATTCTAAGTCGAAAAAGGGGCATAATTCTGTCAAAATGCTTGATAGAGTTACCTCCTCCTGTTTCCAGGTTGGGGTCATGATGGTGAACAAGTGTGTAAAGTTTCAAAGCCATATGTCAATGGACTTTGAAAATATTTGAACTATTACAAAAACTTTAACGTAAATTCTAAGTCGAAAAAGGGGCATAATTCTGTCAAAATGCTTGATAGAGTTACCTCCTCCTGTTTACAGGTTGGGGTCATGATGTTGAGCAAGTGTGCAAAGTTTCAAAGCCATATGTCAATGGACTTTGAAAATATTTGAACTATTACAAAAACTTTAACGTAAATTCTAAGTCGAAAAAGGGGCATAATTCTGTCAAAATGCTTGATAGAGTTACCTCCTCCTGCCTACAGGTTGTGTATGTCTATGGACTTTGAAAATATTTGAACTATTACAAAAACTTTAACATAAGTGGTTACGCCGACGCCGACGCTCGGGTGACTGCAATAGCTCTACTTATTCTTATCGAATAGTCGAGCTAAAAATAAGAAATGCAGAGTAGCAGTTTCTGTGCACTGCACTTCTTATCAATAAGATCTATCATCCTATGAAAATTCAAGTCTATAGCTTTTATAATTCATGAGAAATGGCCTGGACAAAAATAGTATGAAAATTAACAAAGGGCAATAACTCAAAAAATAAGAAATGCAGAGCATCGGTTCTTATGGACTGCACTTCTTCTTAATGAGATCTATCATCCTATGAAGTTTCAAGTCCATAGCTTTTATACATTAGGAGAAATGGCTCGGACAAAAATAAAGTATGAAAATTAACAAAGGGCAATAACTCAAAAATTAAGAAGTGCCGAGTACCGGTTCTTGTGCACTGCACTTTGGGTCATTATAAGAAGCATGCATACCAAGTTTGAAGTCAATCCGACTTATAATGACTGACTTATGCTCTGGACAAGCTGACATCGCTTTTTCAAGGCGACACAAAAATATTTAACTTCACCAAAACTTTAATCTGAAATCTTGATTTTAATACAATAGTACTGTAACTCACCTCTGATGTCTGGCAGGCTCTGGAAGTGGTATTACCACATATCTCAATTGATGAAATTGAATTGCTACCTGGTAATGAACCCTCTTCAACCACTTCCGAACTTAGCACCTCTTCAATTCGCTGTCTCTCTTCCTCTTCTTTCTCAAGTAGCTCCTGGGACTTGATGAGTTCATCAACACACTGAAAAGCGAAAAAAAACACATCAGACTTAAGCGTTCCTTGTTGATCTTTTTTATCTTATTTTATAATTTTTAGCTAACATGTACTGTTACACTTTTAGTTATTTGTTTGACTTTTTGTGTACACTTATTAAGCAGATTTTTGCTATATCTCAGCAGTGGGTGTTGATGCCAACACTATTTAAGTGTTGAGAATTGAGTACTGCTCAAGCCGGTGCTAGGGGGCATGAGGGATGTTGCACTTTATATTACCCCTCATGTACAGACTCAATCAAACGGAGTCTGTAGTTCTCTTGTAATTTTGTTGAGATTAATGCTACCGAGGGATCACTTTATTTCCATGGCGAGGACGGTAGTTATTCTTAGAATAGATGAGCTAAAAAGAATCTTGAGCACTTGCAACCCTCCATCCTTTAAAATTGTATAAGTCCCCTGCCTAGATCTCAAATGTTTGAAGGGCAGAATTTTGCCCAAATGCATACAAAATTGTTTAGATATCCAATGATGAAGCACACTGATATGATGATGTTTGTCCAGAAACCCTAGATATATTATGATTCCTAATCCAATAAATTATAAAGTATCCTTTACCAATTTAAGTTCATGTACTTGTAGGTTATAATCATAACGGATAATGAATATAATAAAACCCATGTTTAATGATCAATGGCACCTTCATAGGGATGTTAATTCTGCATTTAAAACTTTTAGTTACAGGGTGGCAAATGTCCCTAAGTCTCTTCTGTTGCTTTCATATTTTATATCAAAGAGGTACGGCCCATTGAATGTTCACAAAATATGCATTGGCTGGTAGAAAACATTTATCCTAAGTCAGAAATGAATTCTAAGTCCATGCCCATTTCACTATATACTAATATATAGATATATTAGTATATAATGTAGATCAAAAATTTTAATGTTCATATCTGGAGACAGAATATAAAGTATTTCAAAAGAATGTGGAATCTATAATTATAAACTCAACAGTTGGCCAGTGTGCCATATCATTTCTGCATATTGCATCGTTACTTACTGGTTTGTTGTTTTAGCAGAATGTCAGTAAGTGTAACTTACTAGGTCATAGTCAGGGGTTTATGGCCCCTTATGTAATGGACTTTATTGATCTATAAGGTCATGCCCTAAGGGCTGGTGTTTTATGACTTGTATATTCATATCAAGTTACCACCAATTAATTAAAAAGGAAGATTAAAAGATAGCTAATTTACTTATGTAACTTTAGATTGAAAAACTTGGTCATTTTATTGCAATTAAATTTATCATATTTGATATAATTTGCATAAATTATATATAACTTAATAACAGGGTTCCCACGGTCAGGGAAAAGTCAGGGAAAAATGATTTTTTTTCAAGGTCAGGGAAAAGTCAGGGAATTTTAAAATTGGTCAGGGAAATATGAAAAATAAGGAAAAGTCAGGGAAAAGTCAGGGAATTTTGTAAGAGAAGAATGTTGGTCAACCTGTAGGAAGCAAAATAAGTAGAGGCTAAGGCAGTTTCTTTGATTATATTAGGTATCTTATATTTATTTATCATTATAAGCATCCTTTTTACTCTTGTAAATATCTTACACTAAAAATATGCTTATGTCTGAAAATTTTTGAAATCTTTTGTCATTTAAAGTAACTTTAACTTAAAGGTGAAGTAAAAATCTTCAGTTTGTCCAAATTTATCCAACCTTGACAGGATTGTTCCTTTGGTAAAGGGCTTCCAAATTTGTTAAAAATTTTCAAACAAAGTTGCTCAAATTTTACCCATAGTGTCAAAATTGGCACGCTCAAGGGGTCATAGGTTTTCCTTTATATGTAAATACATTTAGTAAAAATCTAAAAATTTTCTTCTCTGAATTGACAAAGGCTAGAGATTAGATATCTAGTAGGGGTGTAATTATGCGGCCGCTTATTGACCATAAGTGTACTAGTTGTCGGATACTTTTATCTTACGTTGGCGCCAACAAAATTCGGCAATTAAAGATTTTATGTGAAATTTGTACAAAATTAGAAGGCAATTAATTGAAAATTATGATTTTTATTAAATACCGGTTTTCCAAAAATCGTACCACGCTACGAAATTTATTTTTTCATATTGCAATATATCGGTATACCGGTAAACCGTTTTAACCCTTAATATCTAGCATGAAAATTTTTGTATTAGACCTTTACCAAGATTGTTAAAATTATACCCCTGGGGTCAAAATTGGTTGATTCATTGATTTTCATTATTTACATAGAGTAAAAAAATTTTAAGTTTTAACTATCTAAGAAATAAGTGATGCTTAATTGAAAAAATAGTTTTTTAAGAAAAAAATGTGACTTTATTTAAAGTTTTAATACAGTAAACACCTATCAATTTAAATATTGCACTACACATGGCCTTTGTATCTTAACATTAGACATCTCTGCCCTTTTTTTTTCATATGTCATGCTGAAATACAATATGAACTTGACCCCAAAATTCATTAGACACATCTGCATCAATATGGCAAAGTTCAATTATATAGAGCAAAGTTCAATTATATAGAACAAAAAATTTACTTCTGTTATATTGATGCAGTGACATAGCATTTTTTCACAAATGCAATCTTTTATATTTTGGCCCCCGTCCCATACAAAGCAGTGTAATCAATGAAGGATTGACTAAAATAAGCATGCATTTTACTTGTCATGAGTAAATGTTGGTGATTAATTAAAAACTTTTGTTTTAACAAGAAACAATAAGACTGGTAATGAAGTGGCTTCATTAAAAGCAAAATGTAGCTAATAATACTAGTAAATAGCAGAAGTTATACAAAACTAACTAATAACTATGGTAGTTTAAAGTATCTCAAAAGTTTTGATTACACTGCTTTGTATGCTCAAGAATGAAACATATTTGAGCATGACATATGTTATCGAATACTTTTCATTTTGGATAAATGTACTCATGCTAATTGAAAGTAAACTACACAAGTAGCTAATGACAATTGTTGCTTATATTCATATACATGTATTCTGTATCTGAAATAATTTATAATAAAGAAAGGGAGGAAAGAGATTGGCTAATATAGGGAACAGGAGGCCAGGAAATAATAAAATATGTTTAATGCTCTAAAGATTGTAAAAACTTGACACTGTTATTGGTCAGGGAAAAATGGTCTTGGTCAGGGAAAAGTCATGGAAAAGTCAGGGAATTTTGATTTCTCTTCTTTGTGGGAACCCTGAATAAGCATTTTCATTTTTTCTGAAGTCACCATGAATTAAGAACTTTACTACTTTGAGTGAAGCTGTACTAATTTCTAATTCTCAGGCTTATTATCATTTTGAGCACCAAGAAAGTAAAGTCCAAAAGTACATAGGTATTGAACTGGTGAAAGTCAAAATAAGTTTACATTATGCAATTTATTCTTTTCAATTTTATAATTTATTTCTCATGAAAGATAAAAAAAAAGCATGACCCAAGGAAATTTCTAAAACTATTCACTAGTTTTTTTAAGCAGATTTATATTTTATTCTAAAAAAAATCAATATCAAGTGTTGGTCAATCACCATTGTAACAGTCAATGTTTTGATATATATAGTTAATTTAGATCAACTTGAAGATGACAAAAATGAGCATAATGTCACTTTAAAAATATTTTTGTTGTGAAATGGGTGAACATGGTTGGTATTAGGCAATTTGTTGTAGTAAATAATGACATTTTTAAGCAATTTGCTTGTTGTGCATGAACCAGTTGCGAAAATAACTAAAAAATAAAAATCAGACATAACTGTCAGTAATCTTTTCAATCAAATACTTTTAAATATCAGCTTTGACAGCTTATTTCTTATAATATTTAAATCAAAATACTATTTATTTCAAGTTGTAAAATCACACTTATGCAAATTGGATGAGGGGCCAGTCATAGAATTTTTCCCGTTATTCTAGAGAGGGTGTAAAATAATATAGTCTAGTATAAACAGAATCCCTAAAGAAAGTCATGACACCATTGAAAATGTTGCAGGCTCGTTTGATTGAGCCTGTTCATGGACGGTACTGGAAAGTGCAAGTTACTGTCCACACCCCATAGCACCGGCTTAAGGAGAATTCAACATTTAACGCGAAAATGGTGAAATTGTGAATTTAGAAACATCCGAAGATGTGTTCAAACGGCGGTCATCATGGAACCTTCAATGCGACACAGTAGTGTCATTCCATGAAAAGCGGGTATGGTCCCCAAGTAAAGGAATGCGTGTGCCCTAAACACGAAAACAATGGGCGGAAATAAATAAAATGGAATTTTGAAAGGGGATCTGAGGTTATGAATCCTACATATCACAGACAAAACGTCAAATACCCATTTCATTTATTTTCTGAGGGAGAAACAATGTTTTGCATATTTTTCAATAAAAAACAATAATAAGCGATATCAAGCTGTACGTAAGGTAGGGGTCATTTACCCCTTACCCTACCTTCTGTAATCCTGCAAGAGAACAGTCTCTTGAGTGGCCCACTGACTGAGCCCTTTCTGAAATTTAACTTCTTTGCGGCTCAAATTTGGGGGCTAAATGGTTTGGATGGGATTTATAAATTTAAAGTGATCATACATATTATGCCTAGGCAAGCACTGGCGGTTAAAATTGTCGGAATTTCCCACAGCAAAGCAGTTGAATAACACGATCAACGTTTATTTTACCAACCTAGCAGGATTTGACACACCAAAAAACAGCCTTGAGCAGCTCATTTCCTCACCTTTCTAAAAATAAAAAGCTTGGGAGCTTCCAAGAGTCCAGAGAAGCCTGTGTCCCATGCATTTAGCATACAACAAAAGCCCAAAAATTGAGCACAAGGGCATTTTATTATGTAGATTATGATCCCCTTCGACCGACATATCTTTCTAACATCAGTTTCTAAAATCAGTCCGTCTTGCAGTCAAAATATTGAGACTTATAACACAGTACTGAGTATACAAAAACTATTTAATTAGTATACTGTAGCCTAATATATTTGCAACAGATAACAGTAATTTTGGAACTTGTACAAATGCTTAGATCTTACCGATTTTCTTTTCCTTTTCTCAAGGCCTCCATAGGACACAGGGGGCCCACACAGTGTTTGGATGGTATATATATACTGCTTGATAGTGACCAAAAAATGAGATTTTAGTCATAACCTTATAATATGTATATAAATATAGACGTCTATATTTATATACATATTACAAGGTCAGCTTTTAAAAAAGCTAGTAGCGACTCGCTTCGTAATTTTTTTCAAGGGGTGTGTTTAAATGTAAAAATGACAGTTCTGTTAGCTGAAGAGACTTCAGCGAACATCAAAATAAAAGTGAAGTCAACACTGGCCCGGTGCCCGATGGCCAGTGTATATAAGTTCAGGCCAGTGTAAATTTAAGAAAATTTTGTTAATTATTTAGTAGAATAAATTCAAAACTGGAATTCGGGCCAGTAAATTCAAAATCTTAAACTCATTGACTGAAAGTGACATATAGAGTTCTCTCAGTTTAACCAAGATGAGTATGAGTATATATGAAGGTGCATGTAAACAGATAGAATGAAGAACCTATGTCTATGCACATTTACTATATGGCCTGTTGACCTTGACCACAAAATGTTAGATAGGTAGATTTCATAAATATGTCTCTTTATACAAAATTAAGTTGTAATACATGTATGTTATTTAGTATTGGAATGAGAGGCACCAGTCCTAAAGTAAACACAAGTTGTCAATCAATTCAGCCAGAAAAGCCGGGATCCTATTAAAAAATATAGGGATCCCGGAAATTGACCAGTCTAGGAAGATGTTTTTCAGATAAGCCGGGATCCTTTTAAAACATATAGGGATCCCGGGAATTGACCAGTTCAAGAATATAGTTTTCAGAAAAGCCGGGATCGTATTAAAATGTAAATAGATCTCACGGATTGGCCAGTTCAAGTATATAGTTTTCAGAAAAGCTGGGATCGTTTTAAAACATATAGAGATCCCGGGATTTGACCAATTCAAGAAAATAGTCTTTGATTTTTCCAATTAATTAGGCATAAAATTATAAGTATTGTGATTTCCGCATTTTAAGTTTGTTAATAAATAGCTCTAAATATATCTATCTTCTAAGTTAAATTAATTTAACGTTCATTATATACAATAAAAAAATTAACGTTTAATGGCCTTTCATTACGACAGCAATCAACACAAATATAGTTCATTAGGTTTTTCCTCCATATCTTATACGATCCCGGGCGTCCCGGATCCCGGCCAGTAAATACATACACTAAATACCGGAAAGGATAAAATGACCGGAAAAAAGGAAAAAATAAAAAATGCACAGAACCAGATGTACACTTATGTTAATTAACCAAACGAAAACTTACTACAGAGAAAACAGGTGAAATCGCTAAATCAGAAGTCAGTGTAAATATGATTTATTGAAGAGAATTCATAAAGACAAACATTTTAATCATCATTATATCTTTGCGCTCAAAACAATACTTGCTGATTTTTAAAAATGGCGTGAAAATTGAAGGTTTTTTGACGCTATGTAAGATTAAATTTGATTGGCTAAATAATTTTGGATCCTAGCCCTGATAGATAAATTTTGTAGAAAGCTGGAAGCCAAGCTTCGATTAAATTTTTGGATAGCTTCGGAGTTTCATGTTGTTTCTCAGTAAAATCCTACCGTAATACCGGCTCGCCGTGGCGAGCCGGCATAAGGTTATGACTAAAATCTCATTTTTAGGTCACTATCAAGCAGTATATACCATCCAAACACTGTGTGGGCCCCCTGTGGATGAAGGTTTGTTGCTGCCTTAAACGCTTCAATTTCAGGGAAAATTGTAGGGACAGCACCTTTTACTAGCTGTAGTTTCAAAGTCAAACCAACTGAGTTCATTATACTTGGTGGATGTACAAATGACTCGTCAGTGAAATGTCTAGAGCACAAACGTGAAGTTTTCATCGGCACAAATAGCTTTAACATTCCGTTAACATTTCTCAATGATTTCACGGCATTTGTCCACTTCTTCCTCAAAGTATCATCCTTCGGAATAGAAAAAAACCTTTTGTTCCACCGTCACTTTTGTTACGGCATCCAAATGCCACACAGTACACCATGTTTTCCTTACGAACACAAATTACAGTGATAAACTATCAAATAAAACAATAGTAAATCCTTTAAACAATGTTTTATTACACACACAATATAACACAATATACAAAGCTGACACTTCGCTATTTTGATGTATTCGCGGGAAATGTTTACACACGAATGACTGTCACGCAGTTTGACGCGGATCAATAGGAATATTCCTACGTCATCGCCAAAAATGGCGGCGGAAATTACCGATCGCGTTACGGAAAAAAACGAGTTACTAAATCACATTTTTTTATAAAAGGAGTTTTGAAATCTTCGTATTAAATTTTAAAAAAATTTGTAAAATATAAATTATGCAATTTTGCAAATTCACCTTTAATGTGTGACTACTTAAATAGTTGATATTTTTGTACTGCCTGTACGGAGTACTACTTAAAGCCGCATTTACACCTAGTCAAGTTTCTTATATGTCACATTCAGCTAAATAAATGGCTCTTTCAACATATTACCAGGCACATTTTTTACTGAAATGTCTTACTAAGATTTCCCAGAATTTATACCTTTGTCTATGCTAAGACTATCATATTTCTATAAATTGTGTAAATAAAAAACGGGAAAAATAATGCATTTAGCTAAAAACAATGGAGTTAATAAAAGGTGTACATTCTTTTAAAATAAATGGAAAATTTGAGAAAAAATATTTTAAGCTTAATGATTGATATAAAAAGTCTTTTTTTGGTGATTTATTTGGTGACAGTTCTTCACTTACTGATCAAGACCATTTAAATCCCTATTGATTCTACTACAATTCAGGGCACATGTTTTTGTCTATTTAATACCTTGATTTTTTGTTAACCATTGGCTTTGGCTACGATATATTATTTAAAACATAATGAACATTAATTTTCGATGACCCCAAAGTGCGGTCGTTTGCCTGATGCTGAAAAATGCATATGTTCTTGTTTAACGCACTTTGGGGTCGAAATTGGACCCCAAAGTGCGTAACACACTCTGGGGTCGGACCCCAAAGTACGTAACACACTTTGGGGTCGGACCCCAAAGTGCGTTTGACCCCAAAGTGCGGTGTTACAAAGCTATTTAACTGCTTTCATTATATAAATGTAAAATATATAGATTGAGATTGAGAATAAAAGCAACATGTTAATATATCTTGATTGTTGTGATCTGTTATGTTGAACCTTACATATTCTGACATCCAACAAATTGATGGTTGAGCAAAAAGGAACAAATATATATTGTTACAAAATAAAATATCTTATTATACTATCGGCACAACAAAAAAAGTTGAATATCTATTTATATGACCTATTGCTTAAAATATATTCAGTTGACCTTAATAATTGATATGTATTAAGATTATATTGAATAAGTGTAGGTTCAATTCGTAATTTTTTTTAAAAAAAAAGGTGAATAAACATGTACATTGCCTCTGGTAAGCAATATTACATTTTCCTAAAGTTTGAACTAATTAACCAACCAATGAAGCTATACAAAAATACAATCCTATTAAAATACCATAGCATACAAAATAACATCTTACCTGTTGAAAATTAGGCAAAGAAAGTACAGAGGTTTAACTATTATATTTATTAAAAGCTATTTTACTTTTACTTTTATACCATGACTAATTATTATAAAATGAACATACAAAATTACGCAGCGCGCTGGCCATGAACAGTCTACGTGAAATTCTTTTTTTTCTTCAGGAAACAAGGAACGGCAACCTTAGTTTAATTTCGGGTCCGGATGATTCTATTTTCAGGAATATTTCAAGTATTACATCATAACAACCCAGGCATGTTACACAATTCTGTTGTTCACAAAAAGACTGATATTATTCACGACCCTTAAGTCAATGTTTGCCCCGACCCGGGTTCTATAAGCCAATACATTTTTGTGTAGGGAAACACATTTAAATCTTATTTTGGTGAAACTACAATGCATAGAATTTAGACATTTGACATTTAGCAAAATATTTGGCAAACACATAACTGGTACTCAATGTATCAATCATGCGCCTTATATATCCTTGTTGGCCCCGTCCCTTTGGTCAGTTAGTTAATGTTGTCTTGTTTTAGAAAACACAATTTATGTCTTATTTTATAAAACGACAATGCCAAGAGCCAAATATTTTAGCTTGAGACATTACCTTGTGAACGCGTGCAAAATTGATATTGTTCATGCCTTTAGGGTTGGTCTGTCTCGAAGTTGCATGTTTATAGAAAAAACATACTTAAGTCTTATTGTGTGAAACTACAACGCCAAGAGCTTTGATCTTTGGCATATGGCATAAGTTTGTAGATTTCAACAAAAGTTATACAAATTATGTCCCTAGGGTCAAAAACAGCCATATCCTAGGAGTCATTTGATTTAACTAGACTTATGTATAGGAAAGCACATCTTATCTTTTTGTTGATACATTTTTGCATCTATATTTGGTTTATAACATTGCCTAGTGAACCTCTATAAAATGTTTTATGAATGATGCATTAAGGGTTAATAATCCTTCTGCCTTGTAGGTCATATCCTATCATAAGTATAAAACATTTTTCATTGGGTTTCTACCCTAATTAAAAGATAATTGTTTTATTACCTTAACTATTAACTTTCAGGCGTATATTGCCTCTTTGTTGCCGTCTTCTTGTTTAAAGTTAAAAATTCAGCGTTAAAATTCATATGATTTTATCCAAAAGCGTTATTATTTTGACAACAATACTTCTGTATTAATATATGTAAAATATTTTATCACGGAGATAAAAAGGAATATTAATATTGTTTTATTTGAGTGTGTATATGGTAGAACGTTTCATATTTTGAATGACGGTAATTTAGTTTTAAGACCTTTACCACTTTAATAAAATGTATAGAAATTGTATCGATATATTGAAGTAAAAATGAAATAAAATGTTTAATTGTTATAAGAAAACGAAATATCAGTTCAGTTTGTGTTGCTTTTTACACAAAAAGAACCGTTAAAAGATACTGTAATGAAATAAAAAAATATAATTGTGTATAAAGCACCGCTGAAAAGATATTCTAAGTATATGTTAGTGTTCATCCGTGCTGTTCTTTAGAAATTTTACCTTATAAATATACATGACTTAAGTCACTTTGCGCGCAAAGACGCATTATATGTACCCTTGTGTTTCTGTTTGGAAATATGCAGAACGGCATATGTTATCGCACTGTCACCATCGCATTGTCACATTGTCGTCATCGTACTATCGCGTTATCGCACTGTCGGCATCGCATTGACGCCATCGCACTATCGTATTGTCGTCATCGCACTGTCGACTATCGCATTGTCGTACTGTTGTCATCGCATTATCGCACTGTCGTCATAGTGTTGTTGGCACTGTCGTCATCGTGTTATCGCATTGTCGACAATTGCCCTCCTGGTGGGCTGTTCTTAGCTGCTGACGAAAAAACTGACGTTATAGAATATGGGGAAATAGTTTTACTTTTGTCAATAAATCTTTTTCTTCATGTTTTTTGTTTTCTTTTTTATAATTATTGTTTCTTTGCTTCTTTTCTGTTTTAATTACTAAAAACGTTTAAATGAAATTATAAATTGATTATAAATAACATTTAATATATAAATAGTTAAAGAGTTATACATACACGGAAAATGTTATAAATTGTGTGAAACTTTAATATTATAGTAGAAATATTTCAGATGAAAATGATGTTTTGTTGACATTTAAAAGATGAAAAAGTAATTGTTTATTACTTAACAAAAAGACCATATTACAAAAATATGTACATAAATAAAATTATGTATGATAATAATGTAGATTAGAACAGTTTGTATAAAATACAAAAACGATTCCTGATATTCAATTGGTCAATTTCTTTGTTCATTTCACAATATCTTACTTTAAAATACATTTTCAAAATTTTCTTGAAAATAAGGATAAATGTGGAGGAGTGCTGCTTTAAAATATATCTATTAAATTGTAATTGGTCATCAGAGGTTTCATTGTTTTGTAAGATGTATAATTTATTATATTACTTATACATTGTAAAATATGATAAATAAGAAATTTTCGTCAACATATATTTTTTTCTATATATCTAACAGAAGTAGTCAGCAATTTTCGCTATAAGTTTAAGTTAACAGTAGTTTTTAGCTCGACTTTTTTTTTTTGAAAAAAAAGTAGAGGTATTCTTATAGTCGGGTCGGCGTTGCCGTTGCCGTTGCCTTCCGCAAACTTGTACCTGGATCATAACTTGTTTATTTCTTGGTGTATTGACTTCATATTTGGCCACAACAACCCTTGGGAAAAGACCTTTCAGTAGACCACACTAACCTTGACCTTCATCCATAAATGACCTTGACCTTCAAGGTTAAAAGTCCAAATTTTGCTTGTTCATGCTGTTAATGGCTGTAACTTTGTTATTTTTGAATGGATTGTCTTCATACTTGAACAAAATAATCTTCAAGGATATCCCTTAAAAATAACCAGACAGACCTTGACCTTCACTCATAAATGACCTTGACTTTGAAGGTCAAATTATTGAAATATTTATTTTTTTGGCTATTATTGGCTGTAACTTTGTTAATTTTTGAATGGATTGTCTTGAAACTTGATCATAATAATCTTTAAGGATAACTCTTAAAAATATCCCAACAGACCTTGACCTTTACTCATTAATGGCATTGTCTTTGAAGGTCAAATTATTGAAATTTTCATTGTTTTGGCTGTAACTGACTATAACTTTGCTATTTTTGAAGGGATCAACTTCATATTATAATAGAACATTCTTAAGGACCAGACCTTGTTGTTTATCAAACCCAAATTTGCTTGGGCTCTTTAATGACCTTGACCTTGAAGGTTAAATTACTGAATTTTCTCAGATTTGTGCATTAAAAGACCATAATTATATATTTATTGGTGTGTGAAATTGCGTGTTACTATTTATAGAATTGCGTGTTACTATTTATAGAATTGCGTGTTACTATTTTTAGAATTGCGTGTTTCTATTTTTAGAATTGCGTGTTACTATCTTCAGAATTCCGTGTTTCTATTTTTAGAATTGTGTGTTTCTATTTTAAGAATTGCGTGTTACTATTTATAGAATTAGGTGTTTCTATTTTTAGAAATTGCGTGTAACTATTTTTACAATTGTATGTTACTATTTATAGAATTGCGTGTTACTATTTATAGAATTGCGTGTTACTATTTTTAGAATTGCGTGTTTCTATTTTTAGAATTGCGTGTTACTATCTTTAGAATTCCGTGTTTCTATTTTTAGAATTGTGTGTTTCTATTTTTAGAATTGCGTGTTACTATTTATAGAATTAGGTGTTTCTATTTTTAGAAATTGCGTGTTACTATTTTTAGAATTGCATGTTTTAATTTATAAAATTGCTTGTTTCTATTTATAGAATGGCACGTTTCTATTTTTAGAAATTCCGTGATTCTATTTTTAGATATTCCGTGTTTCTATTTATAGAAATTGCTTGTTACTATTCTTAGAATTGCGTGTTACTATTTTTAGAATTGCGTGCTTCTATTTTTAGAATTTTGTGTTTCTATTTTTAGAATTGCGTGTTACTATTTTTAGAATTGCGTGTTTCTATTTTTAGAATTTCGTGTTTCTATTCTTAGACTTGCGTATTTCTATTTTTAGAATTGAGTGTTTCTATGTTTAGAATTGCGTGTTTCTATTTTTAAAATTGCGTGTTACTATTTATAGAATTAGGTGTTTCTATTTTTAGAAATTGCGTGTTACTATTTTTAGAATTGCGTGTTACTATTTATAGAATTGCGTGTTACTATTTTTAGAATTGCGTGTTTCTATTTATAGAATTGCGTGTTACTATTTATAGAATTGCGTGTTTCTATTTTTAGAATTGCGTGTTTCTATTTATAGAATTGCGTGTTTCTATTTTTAGAATTGCGTGTTTCTATTTATAGAATTGCGTGTTTCTATTTTTAGAATTGCGTGTTTCTATTTATAGAATTGAGTGTTACTATTTTTAGAATTGCGTGTTTCTATTTTTAGAATTGCGTGTTTCTATTTTTAGAATTGTGTGTTACTATTTATAGAATTGCGTGTTTCTATTTTTTAAATTGCATGATACTATTTTTAGAATTGCGTGTCACTATTAATAGAATTGCGTGTTTCTATTTTTAGAATTGCGTGTTTCTATTTTTAGAAATTGGGTGTTACTATTTATAGAATTGTGTGTTTCTATTTTTAGACATACGTGTTTCTATTTATAGAATTGCGTGTTTCTATTTATAGAATTGCGTGTTTCTATTTATAGAATTGGGTGTTACTATTTTTAGAATTGCGTGTTTCTATTTTTAGAATTGTATGTTACTATTTATAAAATTGCGTGTTTCTATTTTTAGAATTGCATGATACTATTTTTAGAATTGTGTGTTACTATTTATTGAATTGCGTGTTACTATTTATAGAATTGCGTGTTACTATATATAGAATTGCGTGTTACTATATATAGAGTTGAGTGTTAATATTTTTAGAATAACGTGTTTCTATATATAGAATTGCATGTTTCTATTTTTAGAAATGTGTGTTTCTATTTATAGAATTGCGTGTTACTATTTATAGAATTGCGTGTTACTTTTTATAGATTTTCGTGTTGCTATTGATAAAATTGTGCTATTTATAGAATTGCGTGTTACTATTTATAGAATTGTGTGTTACTATTTATAGAATTGCTTGTTACTATTTATAGAATTGCGTGTTTCTATTTATAGAATTGCGTGTTTCTATTTATAGAATTGCGTCTTTCTATTTATTGAATTGCGTGTTTCTATTTATAGAATTGCGTGTTTCTATTTATAGAATTGCGTGTTTCTATTCATGTGACAAGACAGACCAACTAAATTTATAAAAAGGAAACGTTAAGATATGTTCAAACCTTTCTATGTTTGCTTTTAGAAAAAGTAAAAAGTCGAGCGTTGCCCCCGCCCGGCGGTGGCTCTTGTTCAGTTTAACTGGTCAGCATATTGTACTATAGCCAACTGATTCGCCTGGTGGACATTTTATTTATTCCCGAAAAAACTGTTTTTTTATTTTTCGTTGTTGTATTTTTTAAGGGAAAACATGCATAGTTTGAACTACCAACCACCTGCTGGTAGGGAGTGGGGGATTAAGAGCTAGTATGTAGTTGGTTTTTCGAATATGCAACTACAAACTTCCTACCAAATTGACGCTCCTTCAAGTTTTTATTAATATCTAAAATGGGGCCATTTTTGGTGCTTGGTGAGCATAGCGCTTTTATATTTCTGAAAGATAGTAAATAAATATGATTAAATAAAAGAAACATTAACATAATTATACTAGATTCTGTGTCCACTTGTTTTATATACGAGGTATAGCCAAAGTGATTTTAGCTGATACCTGAGAAACTGCTGATGTACACAGGACAATGATATTTGCAGTGAAATACTAATTTATTTTGCAATGCTAGTAAAACTTGCTTTTTGGTTTATGCCTTATTTTCTTCTTACACTTTATGGTCAGTAGATGTAAGGTACTGTGCATTAGGTACACATTCATAGTAGAATCTGCTGACAAGATAACCAATTACCGCAAAAATGGCTGTTTTCATTGAAAAGCCTCCTGTTACACAAGTTCAAATTGCTATGAAACTATTAAAAAAACGCTTAAATACTGATCAAACTTGGCACAAATGTTAACTGGACCAAAAAATGTGTATCTTTATTTCCTGTTGCCATGGCAACGGGGAAACATTTCAAAATCACTATTTTTACTAATTTATTATAGTCTCATCTGTGCACTTAACATAAAAGATAAACATTTCATTTTACATAGCTATTCTTCGAGTAGAATTACAGGAGACTTAAGATATTTTACATATTTTACAATTTGAAAACTATAGTCTGTTATGTTACGGGCATATATGTATATATATATGTGTATATATAAAATACATGCACATATATATGCAAATACACTACATATTAAAAAAGCAATATAAAACCACCACATGATTTGAATTGTAAAACCTGCAAACAGCAACACCTTTAATAAAAGCTCACTATTAAAAGGTAAAAATTTTTTTTTTTTAAAAAGTGTGCATCTTATGTGTTCATTTATTCCTTCAAAGCTGCAACTTCTGAATGGATTGGGATAGAGTTAAAGACATTTCAGCTTTGGTTACACGTTACCTTAAGATCGACCTGATGCCCTTTTCTTGGAGTTGGGTTAAGCGGCAGTCCCCTTCAAACCCACATGCAGAAGAGGGCAGACACACCAACCCTCTGGCAACCTCGATGTATTTGAGGCCTCAAAAGGGGGAGGGGGTGAAAAGATGTGAAAGCATGTCTATATGAGGTAAAGGGTTAAACAAAAAGTAAAATATGTTGACCAGTTCGACTTACAGTGAAAACTGTTTACCAAAGAAAGCTGACCAGTTAGATGTATTAATGAATCACGAGTATATTTAGAATTATAGAGAACATTTATATATCAGAAATGTAAAGCGTATTTCCATGTTCCGTAATTACATTGTAAACATTTGCTCTTCACTGCAGTGAAACATATGTTCCGTATTTTCATTTGTGTCTTGCCGGACTACTAAAGAAAGTATATGATAATACCGCAACTTATGAAATATTTATCTTTTTACCACTCCATAAAAATAAATCCTGTATTTATAGAAAAAAACTTAAATAACATTTATGTACTACTGACCATTTAAATATTTTTGCATCGTTTTAATGTCAACATAACATCTTTTTCATCTGAAATCTTTTTTGTTTATGTTTCACACAGTATATCACATTTTTTCGTGTATTTTATGTAAGTATGTCCCCCTATCTTTTAATATAAAATGTTATTTTTTATTAATTTGTAATTTTATTTAGACGATTTCAGTATACTAAAAAAGTAAAAGAAACAAAAAAAATAGGAAAGTAAAAACACGAAGAAAAGAATCTATTGACCAATCTAAAATTAGTTTCCCATATTCTATACCGTCAGCTTATTCAGCAGTTTATAATTGTCCACCGGAAGGCGATAGTCAACAATGTGATAACTCGATGGCAACAATACAATAGTGCCATGACAACTGTGCGATAACGCTATGAAGAAAATGCCACAGTGCGATGACGACAACGCGAAAGTGTGATGACGACAGTATAATAGTGCGATGGTGACAACGCGATAGAATTATCACACTATAGTATTGTCGTCATCGCTTTACCGCAATGTTGTCATCGCATTATCGCACTGTCGTCATCGCACTGTCGCAATCGCATTATCGCATTGTCACCATCACACTATCGCATTGTCGCATTATCGTACTGTCGTCATCGCACTTTCGCCATCGCACTATCGCATTGTCGTCATCGCACTGTCGTATTGTCGCTCTCTGATTTAAAACTATATCGACGATGGCCCAAACGGTATTCCGTATATATCTGATTTGATTTATACCTGTATACACTAAATGTCATGTGTTAACCTTGTGTTTTCCAAAAACATAATGTCTAGATCTACTTTCACTTTATGTTCACCGAAAATAAAAAAAGTGAATAGACAGATGACTTTGTCTAGGTTACAAATTATTTAAGACATTTTCCTTCATTCGTAATAATAAAATATAATTTGACATTTTGTATTGCTTTTTACTTTTACACGAGCAGTATCTTTCTCGCCAAGACGTGGATTTAAATCTGAACTGTATGTATATCCTTTTTCTATTAATGCAAAAGTATTGTAGGTTGAACTTCTGACTTCATATTTACTTAATTAATATTATAAAGCGGCACACGACAGATTTTTGTTTGCAAATTAATGCAAATGACTATTTTTTCAAACGCGGTTCAATGAAGCACTATGAAATATAGAAGGCGGCTATGAACGGACTTTGATATAATATAGACATTTGTTCTTCTATGAAAATTAACACACATAATTTTGAAGAAATAGACAGCGTTTCCATTGGATGACAATAAAGGTTGGACACTAAGGTGCATAATTATATTTGTCATGTTTTTACGATATGAATTAAAATATCAACTAATTTACCAACTGTCCACGTAACGCAGTAGGTAAGGCTACCAATTAAATTTTTCTAGTTGAATATCAATGCAAGACAAGTTCGGTTCTCAATAAATATTTCTGTATGAAGAATATATTTCGTTTTACATGTAATGATTACGAGTGTTGTGTTATTTTTTATTTACTTCTCATTTCACTGTTTTCTTTTGTTTTCAATGTAAGAAATAGGGAAAGAAAAAGAACAATGTTAGAAAACATGTGAGGCTCAAACTCGTGATAAAAGTAGTATCGCCATGAAGACGTTTCAAATTCTATTTCTTGTCTTCTTTTATAGTGTCTTCTAAAAAAACTGTTTAACCAATTCAGACAAAGATTGTAAAATGCAACGTCACTTTCGCATTATCATTGCGGTACAGTAGTCCGACAGCATTGACCTGGCACTCTTGCATTTGACCCTGTAATCGGTATAATCTGTAAACGTGTGGATACCCAATTGATATAATGGTGCAAATTTAAAATCCCTCTCAGTGCAGTTAGGAAAGGGTTTTCACTTGAAGAGTGTAGACGTAAACTGGTTGGTTTGAATCCTATTTCAGCGATATATTTGTTCTTTTATTTTTATCTTAAAATTGCCATTGTCTTAAAACTATTGTTAACCTTTTTGCTGTGTGTACTATCTGTGTAATATTTTCAATAACTGCCTTTATAGCGTGTATGCGCTAAAGCATATACAATGGTATTATGTGACAAAAGAGCCGTAAAGAATTTAAAATATATATAATTGAATGTATCTAAAAAACACCACTTAAAATGTATTCTAAAATCAGGTGTAGTAAACGATTTCAAATTAATTCTTGCAAGTAAATTTTAAAAAATCATAAGGTGGTGTTGGTTAGGAATCGAAGCAGAGCTATTCAGATCGGTAGTCCGACATAACGATACGACACACCTCACCGACGAGCGATGTTAGCAAATATACCGATAGATTCCATAGATACTGGACAGTGTTTATTCAAAAGTTATTGAAGTGCCAGGTCAACATTGGTGGACTATATCTTCTAATTATCGAGTGTGGTTTTGACATGTGCGAATTTAAATAATTAAAGAGGTCTTAATTATAAGTAAAAAAAGGATTGTTAAACGCAACTCAGCTGGAGTCGTTACAGGCACGCCACGTATAGTGCAATATGCTTAAGTAGGGAAAATAATATGGCCAATGAATACAGAATACAAACAGGGACAAAAATTACATCCAAATCAGATTTCATGTAAAATAATGTGTATGATGTTTTGGGTGCGACCACTATAAAATAATTCAAGTAACAACTGGCATAGTACTTCTTGAACCAATGGTCGTGCAATATCCGAGAACAAAAATATTTACAGGAAAAATTAATGACACTACATGTACACAATATTACAATCATCTTCACACTTAATATACCAGTATAACCACTAAGACGGGTCACTTGATATGCGTGTTAAGACTTTTACAGAGAAGTTGCAATGATATTAATCCGATTGCGATTTTTTTTTAAAGCAGAATTGGAAATTCCCTTGATTGTGACTAAAAGTGACAAACAGTATGTTAAATGTTTTTTATGGCCACGGGCATATAGTAATTGAACCGTCTGTTCGTCTGTCCGAGCACACATTGTGGGTTTAAGGGCTACATAACGGTAAAGGGTACTTAAGAGAACAATAAGTTCATTCCTTGATCAAATGTTCAGTGGGCTAGTAGTTCTTAATAAGATGAAAGAAAATAACAAAGAAAATAGCCCCTTAACCGAAAATGTTAGAGCGTCCGTCTTTCCGTCTGTCCGTACGAGGTTAACCTTAAACGGCATGCTGGATTTTTCTTATCAATACAAAGTTCATGATAACTTTAAAACGGTACATGTTATTGCCAAGTTGTATAACTGTGTCATCCATTTTTCCTAGTTATTTTCCCTTTTTATCATTTTGAAAATAGGGCATTGTATGGTTAACCTTTTCTAGATTAACTTAAATATCTCCTAATTACTCCATTTATTTAATGATATATTTCATATTTTAGTAGATGGATACCTTAAATGGTCCTCTAATTCTTTATGGAGTAAGAGGTTTCAAGGGTCAAGGTTACTGGTGTAAAAAACAAATTTAGACATATGATTTCATAAAGCCTTCATTTCTGAGTTAATGTCTTTCAAGTTGAACACAAACTGCTAAGGCAGGTTATCTCTCTTTGGGTTTAGTAACTTTAGTAAGGGGTCATTTGGGTGGAGGTCAAGGTCACCATTGTCAAAATTAGATGTTACTTTTTACAGGTGTATTAAATTTATTCTATTGACCTATGTATCTTATGTTTGATAGAAACATAACATTAGGGTCTTCGGCTGGAGTTAGTGGTCAGTGGGTAAAGGTCATCAGTGCTAAAAATATATTTTTTATACACTTTTGCTCATATAGTCTTTAGTAATTGACAAATGTATTTCATATCAGGTAGGAAGATAACTTGCATGGTATTCTTCCTATGGGTGGAGTAAGGGATCACTGGGTCAAGGTCAATAATGCTACTTTTCTTCTTCTTTGCCCATTTAGCCTTTATTTATTGACATATATATTTCATATTTGATAGGAAAATAACGTGCATGGTATTCTTCCTGTGGATGGAGTGCTTTGAATAGCTTTTTACACGTTTGCCTTTACTTATTGACATATGTATTTTATATTTGGTAATCAGATAACTTACATGCTTTTCGTTTCATTGATTGGGGTAGAGGTCAGGATAACAAGGTCAAGGATCACTGCGGATGATCACATGACCAAAATCGTACAATAGGCTTATAAAATGGCGGCCTAAACGCTCGGTAAAAGCAGTGAAATTGAAGTAAGCATACAGTTAACGTTAAATTTATATGTAAAACTAGGCCGCACAGTATAAAAACCACGTGCTGTACACGTGTGTTATCAAAGCAAAATACTAGTAAGATGAGAATTTATAGCAAGCAAACTGAATTCATTTGATTTAATACTTCTTCCTTCTTTTCACTTTCAAATATCATATTTGTATGATTTCAAAGACAGGAAGCGACAAACAAGCATAATTCAATGAAAAAATTGACGAAATTGGACAGGCAATAAAATCGTTCAGTCATTGTACTCATTGAAATTGGTTCGGCCATTGTACTCGTTTTTAAAAAGATGCACAACTTTGTTATGCAACTTTACAAAGGATGGAAATTGTTCTTGACGGGCAAACTTCAAATTTTGCACAAGATGTCATTACTTATTTTGCTCAAAATGCGTTTTTTTTCCTGAAAACAACGTATTTTAGTACCTGTTCGGCCATTGTACTCATCACCCAAAACAACTTTTTCGACTTTCAGGCCTAAACAGAGAGAGCTACAAAGTAACCAATAACAGAACAGTACGCGGTTTTTATACAGGGGTTCCATGCGGCCTAGTTTAACATATAAATTTAACGTTAACTGTATGCTTACCCCAATTTCACTGCTTTTACCGAGCGCTTTGGCCGCCATTTTATCAGCCCATTGTACGATTATGGTCACGTGCTCATCCGCAGTGAGGATGCCAGAAAAAGATTTCAACATGTTTGCTTATACAGCCTTAATTTTTATTGATGTTTTTTATTATATTTGTTAGGATGATAACTTGCTTGATCTCATTCCTTTGGATTGAGTTTGGGATCAGTTTGGTCAAGATCATCAGTGCTAAAAATATTTATTCATTCATTTTTGCCATTATATATTGCATATAGCCATTATGTATTGACAGATGTCTTTCATATTTGGTTGGAAAAAACGTGCATGTTATTCTTCCTTTCGATTGAATTAGGGGTCAATGGGTCAAGGATAAGAACACCAATAATAGATTTCTACACATCTGTTAAAACAACCTTTATTTTTTAACTTATATTTTTCATATTTGAAATAATGATTACTTGCTTCCTTGAATTAAGTTAAGGGTCGGTTTGTACAAGGTCACCAATGCTAACAATTGATTTTTACACTTTTGCTCATATAACCTTTATTTATTGGCAGATGTCTTTCATATTTGGTAGGAATATATCTTGCATAGTTTTTGGATTAAGTAAGGTGTCAGTGGTTCAAAGGCAATGATGCCAAAATAGATTTTGATACTTGGGCTTATACAGCTTTTATTTATAGACTGAAGTTTTTCATATTTGAAAGGAATATACCTTGGATAGTCCAGTGCTGGAAGTCACAAAGTCAATGTCAGTTGTAATAACATTATATTTACTTATACTTTTTATACTTTCTTTGATTTTTTTATCAATGTCTCACATTTACAAGGAACATGCCCAATGTTTCCCTTTAAGCTTGGATATTCTGTCCTTACTTGAGTGAATGGGTTAACATTTTTTTTAAATATTGTTACTGACAAGAATCTGAGTCGGGGGCATTTGTGTTTAACAAACACGTTCTATTATTTCCTTTCATTCAAAGACGGCAATAACATAAATTGTGATGCTTCTTGTCGTCCACCCGTCTAAATGTTAGCAGTTGACGTGTCCGGTCTGTATCTTTTAAACCAGTTTAAGGAAAGTGAAACTACAGTATTTGGAAAAAATGTAATGTAGAGCACAGGTTAGACATATCTTTGATTAAGGCCAAGATCACGGTCATTTTGTGTGCATTTTAACAATTCTGTCTGCTCTGTATCCTATTAACCTATAGAAAGGAATATGTTTAGCAGGAATATTACATAAAATGAGACGGTTACTTGATTCATACAGATGTGTATAGGAAACATATTAAAATTTACATTTACACCACAATGTCTAGCTATATAGCTTAGATATTTAGCATGTACCTTTGCTTTATTGACAATTAAATTAATGATATGAACAAAATATTGTCCCCGCTCCAGGGGTCACTTAATTTATAAAGACGTACATGTATATAGGAAATCACAGACTTATTATGTGAAACTACGATATATTACATGTAACATAACACTGTTGGTCATAAAAAAGATTGATATCTTTGCATAGAGCATAAAACAAAAATTGCAAAAAAAAATTCAAGTCGAATAAGGAATATGGAAACCCATTCGACTTGAACATTTTGTCAAACTTTTTTTATATTTATGTTTTTATGCAATTATTTAAATGATTGGTTCTAGTTTGCTGATCAAGCAATTTTTTTATTTATGCTTATTGTGATGTTCCTTATTTAGATAAGTTCCCTATTTGTTATTCGAATAAGGAACAGGGAACAAACTTTTAAAACATGTCATGTCACAGTATAAAATGAGTATTACTAGTACGACGTAAATAAATTTTCGTGTCGTTAGGCTTCCCCTATAATTTCAACAAATTTGCAGATTTAAACAGACATTCGTCTACGTAGCAGATATTGTTGGTTATTCTAAAAGTATGCAGTGCACAGCTGACCATTCATTCGCAGCCGTGTTACGCGTGATATATATCTGAAAGAAAGATAGTCATGAGCGGGAAATTATACATGGAAATTTGCACGAAAAATTGGCATGCCGCAGCTGTTTCTAGATTGACGACCCATTATGATAACCACTATACAACATTGTCGTTGCGTTTCCTTCGTGCTAATTGGCTTTTAATATTTTTAAGTTATTTACACTATATTGTGACGTGATCACTTTAATAACCAGAGCGGCGCGTATGATAGCTACTTTTACCGCAGTTGGCTGACACTTTTATCTTGTTACTATTAGAATCTTATAATAAGAAGATTAATAAAAAAAATTAAAACTGTAAATATTCACTGTAGCACACTTTTTTCTTTTAATAGGAGCAGCCCTAATGGCCCAAAGGCAAAAAACAAAAAGGCATAGTGCTCTGATCAGCCTGTTGCTACTTCTTCAAGAATGTCATCCTATTATGATGCATTCTGATAATGCATACAATCTAGACGGTGGTTATAAGGAGAATAAATTCAAGTCTAAGAAAAGAAGTGATAATAAACATGACAGCTCCGACGACACCGCTAAGCAACACCAACGTCGGTTAGTCGACAGCTCAGACGATACTGCTAAGCAACACGAACGTCAGCTTGTTGACAACCGCGATACATTGAACTTTTCAGACAGACACAAATCAAAACGATCGACGGTACAGCTAAAAGAAGTAGACGATGCAAATGTTATTTCGTTTGAGGAAGTAAACCGGCGCCTTCAGTTACTGGTTACTAAATTCAGAGCTCACGAGAAAGTAGTTGACAAGATGAGATCTGGTTTCAAGAACTGTTCTGCTGTAGATGTTGAAAGTATGGAGATTGTTGGAAATCTGAATAATCCAAAGGGTATTCTAGTGCGACTGATGTTCTCTGCTGTCTTGTCTCTAGCTAACTGTCAGCTTACATCTCGACAAATCTTATATGAAATATGTAACGCTGTCGACAACAGTGTAGTGGTGGAGGTGATTGAAACACTGGCAGAACTGACCGATGATCTTGGACAAAGTAATAATAAAAGTAGAACTGACGGTAGGTAAAACTTTTAAAACAGAATCCCTAAATTAGAGAAAAACAGAATTCCTAAAAAAGCCCAACGCGACAAAATTGAGAATGTAGCAAGCAGACTCGGTTTGATTGGGTCAGTTCATGGACAGTACTGGAAAGTGCAAGTTATAAAACACGGTCTGATAAAGTCAAAGTCAATGAGACAAAATACAAGATTATATAGAATTCTCACACTTTCAGAGAAATTAAAATTACATGATATATATAGTTTCAAAACACATTCTAACCTATAATTATATGTTATTCAATTATACTTCAAACGCAAAGTTACCACTTGGTAGGATATATTTATTCATCCTTCATACATTTATTCATCATTTGTCTTTGATAAAATGCGACTTGAAAATAACTATCTACAGAAGCAAAAATATAATAAGGTGGATTCAAAACTCTAAGTCAAAAAAGGCAAAATTTGAGAGACAAAACAAAACCAAAAACGATAGCGAGCGAAGTGAATTGGCGTCTAAACAGGAGTAAACTATAACGGATAAGCAGTTTCTGTTTGTTTTAACACATTCGTCGCATTACTGGTACTTGTTTAAGTGTACTATTAGGTCAATTCTGGCAAAGAAAGACAAATAAAAACAAAATAGAAATATGGACATTTAAAATGTCATTGCGTTTGTCGTAGATCTTTGCAAAGTTTTCCCCTCTCCAGTTTCAATTTCGAGATTTAAATTTTAAGCTGATGGAGACCTCTTATCTGTTGTGCTCTCATTGAGATTTTTAATGATTCATTATATGTTATCCTTTACCTCAGGGTGCAGGAGGCTGATATACCCTTGTTTCTTTGTTTTAAATCGGTCATACTACTAACTAGTCTCCTACCGGTCTCCTCCAGACAAGGAATCTTGTGATAACGCAAAAATACTGCAAACATTTTTATAAAACTAGATATGTGTGTTTATGGCAGTCTGGAGATTATGCACATTTTTTGTCTTATGTTGAAACCTTGGGCTGATCTGGCAACAGATAGACTGCCAGAAAATATAGCAAATTTAACACGAAAATCTTTCCGTGATAACGCAAAAAGTACTGCGAAATAATTTTAACAAATAGGCTTTAACTTAAAAAATTGCAAATATAACAATATTTGTGGTTACTCAAAATTAACTGAAAATATTTTTATGACACTTGATGGCAGTATCGAGAATATATAAATCATTTTAATCTTGGCCATAGGGAGTATATTCGGTGCTGTCCTACTCACAAAGTGTCGACGACCTGGTCAATATTTCAGATTCAAGTACCATCGATTTTTCACTACAAAAGCTTAATTTCTTCAATCTTCAAATACGTAGTTCTGATCACCACCCAAATCACATGTGATAAGCTTTTTACAACTGTAGCACAAATCTAAAATTGTCCCCTCCTTGAACTTCAAATTTTCCTATTTTTTATTTGTTAATGTATCTACTTCATATATATAATACTTATTATCACTCAAATCATGTGTGAGAAGATTCAATACGCAATTGATTATTTTTTTTTTAGAATTATGTCCCTTCAATACGCAATTGACTATTTCTAGAATTATGTCTCCTAGGATCTTAAATGTTTATACCCTTGAAAAAGTATACTGGAGTCAGCTGGTAGTGGCTCGGTCGGTCGGGTGTAGATTTCTTGTCCGGGACATAACTCTGAAAGTACAAGAGACATCAACATCAAAATTTTAGTTAGATAAAGTAAAAGTACGGTGCAAAAGAACCGTTACTCTGTCATGCCTTATTTTGGAGTTATTGCCCTTTGTTTTTTACACTTTGAACATCGTCCGGGACATAAATCTAAAACGACAAAGGTCATTAACTGGAAACTTTGCAGGTAGATATATCTCATTGCGTAAAGGTGCAATGCAAAAGAATCGTAACTCTGTCCTGTCAAATTTTGGGTTAATTGTCCTTTGTTTATTTTAAACTTTGAACATTACCCGGTACATCACTCTAAATCGACAAGGGTTATTAACTAGAAACTTTGTAGGTAGATATATCTCATTGCGTTAAGATGCATTGCAAAAAGATCGATACTCTGCCTTCACTTGTTTTAGAGATATTGCCCTTTGTTTATTATTACACTTTGAACATTGTTTGGGACATAACTCTTAAAGTTCGAGAAATGCATTAACAAAAATCTTTGTAGGTAGATAGAACGCTTTGAGTAAACGTGCAGTGCAAAGAACCGTTACGCTGCCGTGCCTTATTTTGGAGTTATTGCCCTTTGTTTCTACACTTTGGATTTTGTCCGGGACATAACTTTTAAACAACAAGGTATATTAACAGAAAAGTTTGTATGTAGATAGATTTCATTGAGTAAAAGTACAGCGCAAAAGAACCATAAGTCTGCCTTTGGAGATATTAGTACACATTGGGACATAACTCTAAAGCGACAAAGGCTATAAACTAAAAACTTTGTAGGTAGATGGATAAAATTGAGTTGAAGTACGGTGCAAAAGAAACGTAACTTTGCCTTGCTTACTTTTGGAATGATTGCCCATTGTTTATTTTTACACTTTGAACATTTTCCGGGACTCTACAATCACGAGGGGGTATTAACAAGAAACTTTGCAGGTAGATAGATCTTATTGAGCAGAGGTGCATTGCAAAAGAACCATAGCTCTGCCTTGCCTCTATTTGGAATTATTGTCCCTTTGTTAAGTTGTAGGTATATAATATCACTAAGTAAAAATGCAGTGAATAGGAACCATAAACCTTTCATCCAAAATGTTGGAGCTATTACCTTTTGTTTACTTGTGACAATGTCTAGTGATTTTTTTTCTACAAATTTTTATTTTTACTCAAACGTTTTTAATTCTTATAGAATTTACTTCAAACTCCCACATCATAAATATATGACAAGATGACAAGGTTTATAAATCTAGCGTCCATATTCCAAAATTCATGTCTTCCTTAAACTTTAAATTTGTCTAATTCATTCTGTCTTCATTTCTTCATTGATTTACTTTAAATCTAAAATATTCGTTATTAACACCTTTATCAAATATGATTAGTGTTATAAGTCTAGTGCCTAGGTTTCCGTGATTATTTTCATTTTAAACTGGATTTTTATCTGCTGTGTTACTATAAATTGTATATTTGAAAACTGTTATTTGTTTCATTTTTCTTATTTTTGTTTATAAATGTTATCTTCTTTTAACTTAAGATTTTGTTCTTTGCTACACTCGCATCTATGTAAGACAATATTCATAAGTTAAGAATGATCTTCTCTTCCGGAAAAGAAGTTTGCTTTAAAAATATGGTTATCTGGTAAAACTAGGGATGTTTAAAAATTCACCGTCTAAAAGTCTGTCAGTCCGTCTGTTTGTCTGTCTGTTCGTGCCTGAAAACTCTTTCCCGAAATCACTTTTAAAGAACTTGGAACTTTTGAATAAATTTACTTAAAACAATGATAATTTGAAACATTAATTGTATATATATTCATCCTGTGAAAATTGGATCTTTTGATTAACTTTTGTATAAATATAGTTTCCTTACTAGGCAGACAAACGAGAATCAAAATATAAAAGTTCATTCGTCTCATTCGTTTCATTCATTCATTTATTCATTCATTTATTCCTTCATTCATACATTCAATAATATAAATGAAAGACGAATGACCCTTCAGAATGCTGCTGAGGTTCTCATCAGCAGGGGATTATCATATTACTAACAATACTATGTTAATTGCTTGTTTTATCTTTAACTTATTTTAATATTGTAGCAAGCGAGGAAGAAACGTTCGACAACGACATTGAAGTTGAACAGATGGAATCTTCATTTCTAGCAAACATGCTGGCGGAAAATATAATGAACACCAATGAAATGATGAACTTGTTTGATCAATTGAGTGGTGGTGGAAAATTTGAAAATGTATCTGAGGTTAATGAATTACTTTCAGATATTGATGTTTTCAATTTGGAAGAAATTGCTGATAATCCAGATTTCAAATGGATGAGACCGATAAGCGAACTATCAAATAGTTCCTTGTCTTTTAAAAATCAGTCACAAAAATTATTAAGCATGTTGAACGCAAATACGACAAGGCGTCATTTGCGTAAGATAGACATGAAAATTGATGTTATTAAGAGTGCAAAACTTCTTGTTATATTTGAAAGGAAAACGGGTAAAATGTTGACTTCATCTTTGAATGAGCAACTGTCTTTAGAGTCATTTAATATTACAAACTTAGAAGAACAGCTCTGGATAATTGACAAAGGAAAGCTTATCAACGTAGGCTCACATTTATCTGTATCATGCCAGACTGCTGTAAATAAAACCTGTCTATTAGACCCTATAGAAAGCAAAGGCACAGACATATGGGAAATGACTTTTGATCGTATAAAGAATGGCAATTGCTTTTTAGATACTGATAATTCGACTGTTCATTTGAGTTGCGACATACAATCTTATGAAAATAAGTTAGCGTTTAATAGATTTTCCTCTACAACAGAGCCAGAAAAACTTACACAGGAAAAAGACACGCCTTTCTTGAACGGTCCTCTTGTACAACTTCTAGGCAATAGGCTTATACTGTTTATGTACATCTTGGGTGGAATGGTTCGTAACCTTTTTGGTTTATCTAGTGAAGCCGACCACATACCTTCGGAGACACATGCATCGACACAAACGGAATATTTTTTCATCAAAAATTCGTTACACCCATGTAAAATACTTGGGATGGATTATAAGAACATAAATCATAAAATTTATTTTGGGGAGTTTTCAGAAGAACATATAGAACATTACTTGTGGTACTGGAATGAAAATCAAATCATTAACTTAGCAACAAGCGAAGCTTTGCAATCTTACAATGATTATGGTGGATTTACTCGCCTCTGGACATTTGATAATGGAACCCTCAAATCATTCAGTAATCCCTCTTGCATTATATTAGAGACACTTCATACAACTTGTAACATGGC
This sequence comes from Ruditapes philippinarum, assembly GCF_026571515.1. Taxonomy (NCBI): domain Eukaryota; kingdom Metazoa; phylum Mollusca; class Bivalvia; order Venerida; family Veneridae; genus Ruditapes; species Ruditapes philippinarum. Next base: position 110,777 of record NW_026860651.1, on the reverse strand, counting down.
ATCAGACACGGTATATGTCAAACCCAATTGGACTTTAGTTTCGTTTGACCAGCCAGACTTTGATAATTTTCAGGACGTTGTTTGTATGTACTTTATACAATCTGAAGATTGGCCATGTGAATATCTGTCTGAAAATTGGGCTACACATTCACATCTTTTGTCACCAATAGGAGAAAATATTTTCTTGCACCTATGGTACAAATCAAATGGAAAACTTGTAAATGTCGGCACGGGAAACATGCTTGTTGTTCCAAGTAAAAATGATATTTTTAACGATGAAAGTACATGGGTATTTCAAAACAATATAATATTCTCAAAGATTTACCTTGGAGATGTTTTAACGATAGATGTCAGAAATAGTGGTCGAATTAAAATTGATAGTTACCAGCAATCAGCTATTCAGAGGTGGAAGTTTACTCAAATAGAAGATGCGATTCGTGATGACTCAATGCTAGATTGTTCTGATGATAAGGACTGGAAAATGAATCGTTACGTCATTCGAAATAATGAAATACCAGGGTGTTTGATATTGACTGCTGTAGAAAGTAATGACAAAAACTTTGTGTTAGACATGCGTCCCTATGATGAAAACCTATTAGACTACCAGACATGGATTCTTCATCGAGAACACATTATAAATCTAGGCACTGGGTTTACTATTGCACCATATGGTGACAGTTTCAACCAAACAGAGGATGATTCCTTCTTACATCTTGATACACTTTACTCGTATAAACAGTCTCAAATGTGGACCATTAATTTTGAACAAGGGACTATATATTCAGATTCCAACAATGGATATTACATAGACATTGAAAAATGGCCATATGGAGTCGATCGTGAGATTAGTTATAAGTTTATAACCCGGAAAGAAAAAAACCCAAATACATGGACTTTTACTGAAATATCAAGTTATGAAGTCGATGAGGAAAAAAGCTTAGATTTATTGTGCTTTTATCTTTTGCGTAGTATCCATGAACCCTGCGAATTCGTCACTGCTGATTTAAGTAAAGGGACATTGTATCTTAGAACCGTTTCTCAAGAATTACTCGAAAATCAGATTTGGTATTGGAGCGACCACTCAATTATATTAGCACACACTGGAAAATCTATTCAAGAAACACATGCAAATTCTGTTGTTTTGTCTAATTCGAAAGAACAAAAACAATGGGAATATGCTAATAAAGGTTTATGGTGCAAGAACTGTCATGGGGGCAGAATTTTAACAGCTGACCTTCATAATGACGGGATAATCTACTTGACACATGAAAGGAATAAAACAATGGAACTCTCATTTGTATACTATGACAAATTACTATCAGAAAATTTTGAGCATTGTTCTATTAGTCCTACAAGCGGAACACGATTGTTCTTCATTCGATCACATTGGAACAAATGTTATGTATTAACGGGAGCACAATATGGTCAATGTCCGACATTTGAACATTTAAATCAGGATGATATTGAAAACCAACTTTGGTATAAAAAGCATAATCACTTTATTAATCTAAAGACTAATCTTGTGCTTCAAGTCGTCGGTAATGAAGTGATCATGGGTAATTACAATAAATATGCGTCTTCACAGGCATTCAAGACGTCTTCACAGGCATTCAAGACGGAAGGTAATTCCATATTTCACCATAACATCATCGTATATAACACCATAAATTGTGTATTAGACGTTAATACCTTGACGTCTAAAGTAATAACATGGTGTAAGATACATAGGCAAAACAACCAACGCTGGGACACTATAACATTTGATGATTCGGGTAATTATGTCAATACATTGACATGTTTGTTTTTTATCCGCCATGAGCTTACTCCTTGTGAATTATTAACAGACTTGGGCCCTGGACATACAGTAAGATTACGACCTCAATCAGACTCTTTATTTAATCGCCAACTTTGGTATTGGAATGGTGATAATATTATAAATGCCGACACTGGTTTGGCACTTGAAGGTTCATATTATAATATAATGCTAAGGCAAAAGAGTCATGGATCATCTAGTCAACAATGGACACTTGAAGGTAAACATTTAAAAATGAGACACTACCAGTTTAACCGAGTTGTAGGTCTGTATGGTGATGACATTCGAATGGTTAGTCAACAAAACTATTGGAAGAGCAAGGAACAACATTGGAGCTTTATTGACGCTGAAGAGGGTACACGTAATAGTAAATTGTTAACGTGTGAAAATGAACTAAGAAACATAAATATATATTTTTTAAAGAGCGAAGAGGAAAAAAATGGAAAATGTCCTCTTTTAACTGAAACGCGATATGGAGATGTAAAGATGGCAGAAGCGAGTGATTACTATTACAATCAACTCTGGGCAAGGCATAGAAAACACCTTTTAAGCTACGAATCTGGAAAAGCCCTCGCTGTTCATGGCCACAGGGTTGAAATGCAGAGTAAATTTGAACACGAGCACTTCCAGCACTGGGATATTTCTGGTAGTGCAATTCGTTCCACTGTAAATGGACACACAAAACTTTTAGACACATACAATGATGTAATTGTGTATTCATATGACGGAACAGATGGACAGAAGTGGACACTTATTAGGTATCAAGATGTAGAAAAGGATGTCAAACTCCTTAGGTGCAAAAAATGTTACAATAAAGCAGAGGAAAAAGCAAGTGAAGTAATGTCTTATATTCCAATCTTTGGTTTTTTATACAATCTATTTAGAGCTCCAATATACGCCGCTAAGGGGTGTGATGACGTTGCACTATCGGCGCTTTTAGATTTAGGCATTGATTTGATTTTGGATGCTGTCGTCGCTGTAGTTACTGTTGCAACTTTAGGAACGGGATCCGCGTTTGCATTAGGAATAAAAACTGCCGCAAAAGCGGGTATAAAAGCTGGGATAAAAGCGGGTGTCAGAGCTATCACATCATCGATAAAACTGGCAGTCAAACAAGGAATTCACGCAGGAAAAACAATGCTTAAACAAGGACTGAAAAAAACCTTTATCAATTTCGCGAAGAAAAAAATGTTTAATTTTAAGAATATTCTAAAGTCATCACTATCAACCGTAAAAAAATTACCGACAAAAGTCAAAACATTAACAGTAAAAGCTGGTAGAAAGATTAAATCGTTTACGTCAAAAGTCTTTCATAATGCACGGTCTTCGTCTTTTGAATCTGTGAAATCATCTGTCAAAACAGGCCTCCGTTCTTTACCTAAAAAGTTGAAGACAAAACTGAAGAGTATCGGTAATAGTTTAGCTGACCGAGCCAATAAAAGGATTAACAAACTAGATGATCTAGCGGAAAACAAACCAAAAAGTCGAATCAGATGCAGGAGGTCACCTGGAAAAAAATGTAACATACCAAAAAAGGATATTCCCACACCAAAACCTTCTGCATTCGTCGAACAACCAGATCATATAGTTAAGGGTAATTTTGAGAAAATGTTACGGGATGTCAGAAAAGAATATGACACTAATGGATTACAAAATGCACATTTTGGAATAACAAAAAAATCTAAAAAGGAAAATATATATAAAATGGATAAAGATACGGTACATTCAAGAAGTTTGAAAGAAGTAGATGAGCTTCCTATTGATAAGAATTACAATCGAATTGGTAAAGACGGTCAAAAATATCAGAGTCACACGGAGCAATCATTGATTGACGATATAGATAAGGTATTAAAGAAGGACTGTAAAAAGGCAAGAGAGTGTGGGGACTTGTATTTGTGGACAAAAAATAGTCCATGCATGGAGAATACGTACAAAAATATCGGCAACGCCAAGTCATGTTTTGCAATGTTGGCGGAAAAATGTTATGATTATGTGATAGTTTTAAAAAGGATAGGAAAATGTCATGTTGGATTTAAAGATTTTTATGTTAAACCTGATTTAAAAGGGACCGCAGCAGCTAAAAAAGGTTTTTTCAAGGAATTAAATGACTTAAACTTTCTGAGGAATAATCTGGCAACTACATCTGGCGAAAAATTGCCAATTGATAATCTTGCAAGATTCATAAAATTTTATCAAATTCCATAAGTAAATATGTGATGTCTCTATTTTACTAATTTAAACATAAAATTGATAGCTGCACATTATATTTGGAGAACTGACAAACTGTAACAAAAGTGCTCTTTAAAAGTCATGTAAATATACATCGATATTTAGCTAGAAATTATATAAATCAAATATAAATCAAATAAGTTCTGATCTTGTTATCTTTTTATTTTCAAAACATTTAAGAAAGAAACGTTAAAGAAGAAATGAAATACCAAAAGATCATTTGAATCTTAAAATAAATGAATACACATCGTTACATTAGGAACCACAACCATGGTGAGTTTGTTTCATTTTCTGTACAACAACTGTTACAATGACTTGAATTTGAAAATAGATGTTAGTCAAATTGTATCAAGTTTTAATTTTTATTATCAAAATCTGAAAGATATTAAGGGGTTCATTTAGATGACCCAGAAATAAATCGTGGTTTAAACATATATTTTAGGATTTCTTGGAAATACTTTCTGCAGTGGAATACCATAATGCAATTATAGTAAAATCATAATTCCCCAATGAAATCATGAAACCCAATTGGTCGCTCAATTACTCCCAGAAACGCATTTTTACAAAAACGACAACATTCAAAGTAGTATTTAAAATTGGTACTTTGTTCAAAAGATTATGTTCAAACAATGCATACTTAAACTTTAAGTTTTATCTTAATCGCTGTTAATCGCTGTTGCTTTAAATTAAGAATTTCCAAAAAATTGTCTTTTCTCAGGCATAGGTTGGTCTATGTCATAATTTGGGCTCTTGTTCCTGTATTGTTCTGTTCTTAATATTTTGGCCAAAGCGCCTGTTGAAGCGAGCATAGGTAGTCAGCGGGAGTACAAATTCATATATACAATACTGATGTGTATGATTTCAATTAAGCAAATTGTGTAAACGTTATCATTCAAAATTTGGAACGGAAGTTACGCTCTTTAATATAAATTACAATGAACAGGCCCGCCATTCTTAGAATGTAACACTGAGTTAAGCGTCATTTGTCGGGGTTATTTATTTATTGTTTAAGAGTTCCTTAATGTTTCTTGCTATTTAATTAAAATGATTTGTGTCACAAATAAGTATTCAAATGAATAAATATGCTGTGTATGCAGCTGGGCATGCTTAAATAATATAAAATTTAAATAGACGAAACGCCAGGTGCAACAAAGTTAATTTTCTAGAACTTAGTTGTAATAGTGATGTTAAAGCACGTCCAGACTCACAAAAAAGACATCGTCACGTCATTTCTGTCACGTGCTTTTATCCAATATTTAACTGAACGAGCCTGTAATTTAACTATCGTCTAGCAAGAAGGTTCTTTTCTCATGAACATGTTTTCATTTTCGTTCCTATTGTTTTTATATTCCGAGAATAAATGCGTATTTTCTTTAAAAAATATTCAGAATGGGCAATCATTGGCCAATAGTTTAACAAAGATATACGAATCAAAAGCGAATGCCTTTCCCCATACGTCGTCTGCATATTCAAATATTAATATGGTCTTATAAACGACGTATACATTATTTCTGAAGATTTACGATACTTTTCTCATTAGGTTAACCCGTTTGCAAGCTTAATCACTAAATATATTCAATACCTGAGTGCCATTGGCAAAGGTTATGGTCGTGTCTATGGTCATATACTTCTGGTATATTTTGGTTAAGCATTTAAAGTGCGTGGTTGGCGATAACTGTTTCGTTTTCTTGAGATGATAAGTGATACTCTGACTTATCTAGATTAAAGTTGACAAGCCATTTAAGGTAATTGATATTTGATATTCTAATATGAATTTTCCAAATTTGCAGATGTTACATCACTTATATTAGCTGGTACAGAAAAAATACAAATGCTACACAAAAAATATTTAAGCTTATAGATATCTCCGATTTAAAGGTACATTTTGACAAAACCGAGGTTCTATGGACAGTCTGTCTTAAATATAGTTACTACTAGATCAATTTAGACAAGACGAAAAGTAAAAGTGGGCAAAGCACATTTTAAATTATTAAAATATTTGATATTGAATTAAAAAAAAAGAATAAAAAGTGAAAACGAATATTTTAAGACACTGCAAAAAAGATAAAAAAAATAACTATACGATCAAAATGTGCTGTTATTAAGTCATTATGGTATCCTTTATTTGCTCACTGTTTCACAAGTTTACCAAGACCAAATATTGTACTTTTTAAAACACTTATATTATGATTTTATATGAAAGTCCTTTTGTATTGATGGTTCCCATAAAGTATTGTCAAAATCAATCCAGCAGTTGCAAATAAATAGCAATACTGCTGCATATGCATACTACATAATTATTCAAGTGCCATGACTTTGTGTTGAAGGGCCTTATGTTATTTTGTTGTGATTAATGCTTCCGAAGGATCACTGTTTCCAGAATTGTGTACTTCACAACAGCAGGTGTCAAGTGCCGTGTGGCAGCCGTAAAATGTTGCCCCGTACTTCACTTCAGTGTTGTTATATTTTCTGGTCCTTCGGGATCATTGATGCCAACACTATAAAGTGTTGAGAATTGAGTACCGCTCAAGTCGGTGCTAGGGGGCGTGAGGGATGTTTCACTTATTCATTATCCCTCATGTACAGACTCAATCAAACCGAGTCTGCAATTCTTATGTTATTATGTTGTGATTAATGCTTCTGAGGGATCACTGTTTCCAGAATTTTGGAATTTATCTAAAAAGGGCAAGGATAAGTGCATTTCCTCTATGTATTAATGGTTCCCATTAAATTTCAATTAAATTCCAGCTAGTTTAATTGAATTCCAGCCAGTAGTTGCAGATAATTAGCGCAGAAACGATTATTGCTCTAAATGCATACAGGCCACTCTGTGTTGAAGGGTCTGACCTTAACAAGAGAAGGGTTTACTAAGTGCATCTTCTCTTAGTATTGATGGTTCTGATAAAGTTTCGATGAATTCCAGCCAAAAGTTGTAGTGAAATAGCGCAGAAACGATTATTGTTTATATGCATACTGCAAAAAGTCAAGGGCCATAACTCTGTATTAAGGGTCTGACTGGAGCAAGCCGATGACATGCGCATCTTCACTTGGTATTCAATAAAGTTTAATTAAATTCCTTCCTGTAGCTGCTGAGAAATTGCACGAAACAATTATTTCTTTATATGCATACTGCATAACTAATCAAAGGCCATCACTCTGTGTTCAAAGGATTGGCTGGAACAAGGCGGTGATATGCGCATCTTGATGTTCCTATAAAGTTCCTATAAAGTAATTTTAAAATTATGCAGACAGATGAGACAGATGTGATAGGTCTACACCCTCTTGTAACGATTTAAGCAATGAAAATTAATGACGTTTTGGGTATGAGCTCATACTAAAAAGAGTGCAAAAATATTGGCAAAAATTAAACAAATGGAATTTTAAAAGAGGAGCAAATGTTTTAAGCTATGCGTATATCAGACAGCTACCAATAGACAATCTGAAAAACCAGGCAATATCCTTATGATGAAACAAAATCGAATAGGAATACTGAAAAATAAAAGAATACTTACTCCAATGGCTTCTCACAGATATAGAATTTAAATACATGGCACGGGTTATCACCCCAAAGACTGTCTGGTCGAATTTGACCACAATTTTTCTTCCCGCCAACATTGTCTGGCCGTCCCGGTTCCCAACTTGAAAACCCAGTGGAAGTCAACAAACTCTTGCTTGAGTACACGCGCCAAATTCCCTCTCCTTGAATATCTGTCAGGCCGATCCAGAAATAGTCTGAAATAAATCAAAGCAGTATATAGCAATTATTTTCTCATAGCAATTGCAATGAATGGATAATATGTTTACAGACACGATTTGTATTTTGATCACGTTGAAAATAAAATGAATAATACGCCAAAGGAGAAGTGTCTATTAACATTATATTTGAATAATTGATATCAATCTAAAGAGTTGGAGTTGTAGTTTTGCACAAAAGTACAAATAGGAATTAACATTGAAATTTATTTTCATTTCAAATATTTTAAATTTCTCTCATAAAAAATGACCAATAATCAATAAATTTACAGTGTGTATGTGTGTGCGTGCGTGCGTGCGTGCGTGTGTGTGTGTGTTGCTTTTTTGAATTTCTTGAAAACAAACGGACAGAAAACTATAATAAGTTTTTTTTGCAGAAATTTGGCGGGCATCATAGACGCCATCTTGGATATTTTTCGGCAATTTGTTTAAAACAAAATTATGATTCATATTTTGCGAACCATTGCGAGCATTTTGGTACATTTAAGTTACCGTTTCAAGACATAGGTTAGTTGACTCCCTAAATTAGTCTGATTTCCTGGTACATTTCCTATACTATAAGGTTTGAAGTGCATTATTTAACATTATTTATTAACTTTTCAATGCCATGCCCGTTTTCACTTCAAATGTAAGGCTAATATGAAGTTCACCATGACACTTTGAACAAAAACCAAGGCCATTATGCAGAAAGTACGGACTTCATGAGATAAGACAATTCGACTACTATGATATTGAAGAATTTTGATTGGCTCTACGGCTCGGTCATTATGAATCTGATTGTTTTTATTTATTTTTTTAATTTTTATTGAAAAGTCGCCGTTTTGAATTGCTGCAAGGTAGGTTTCCGAGACATTTGTAACAAGATCTCATTTGCATTACCTGACAACAATCACATTGCATATCCATATCGGTACCTTTTTTGCGAAATCTATTCAAGCGGTACCCTCTTTACATATGCATGCACAGGTCATTCTCTGCTAAAAACAAAGCAGTGATGGATAACAATCCAGTCAAGTTTCATTGCGTAAGTACTTGCATAAGTAAAGGCGGTATGCATGTATGTGCCCGTTTTTCAAGTACTGCAACTTCCCAATAAGCTACACAAAATCGACATGTCTTGCCTCGCCCATCACCTCGACATATTTACGGGCTGAAATGAACCAGTGACTTGATTTTATATGCATCATATATATTACATATATTCATTTATACATAATATTCGTGAAATAGCAGTTACTCGTATTAGTCAAAAATAAATGTAGAATTAATAAAAACACCCTCCCTTCGGTTTTGCAGCATAACCGGCCACCTCTTTGCTTTTGATTTTTTATATCACTGGTACCGAGAGGGTACCTGTGATATAAAAAATCAAAAGCAAAGAGGTTTAATGTTTTAATACACAGGTAACCGTCCTAGCACAGTACTTAAGCAAAACACGCGCAAAATGGAATACAGGTAGTCGGAATTTTACATTTATTCAATAAATAAATAAATAAATAAATAAATAAATGAACAAATAAATTACTAAAACAAGTGCAAATACGTTATATAAAATCTATCATGAGCGGAAGTATAAATTGATGAAATTTACAAAGCAGCTCATTACGAATCTTAATTATTTCTATAATGTCCAAGGTGAGGGAAAGTAATGCTAAATGCGAAATCTATGGAACAGAATTAAGCATTTATTCTATCTTGCTTGATGACATTGGAACTTGCATTATGCTTAATTCCATCTTGCTTGATGACATTGGAACTTGCATTATGCTTAATTCCATCTTGCTACATGACATTAGAACTTGCACTATGCTTGATTCCATCTTGCTTTATGATATTTAAACTTTGCATTATGCTGGATTCCATTTTTCATTATTTCATTCAAACTTTCGTAGTGACCAATTCTTTCATTGAGTGATAACTATTAAACTGGAACAAGCCATTTGGAATACTAAAATGTTAACGTCATATACCTTTATGTATAAGCTACCTTTCTTCATGCTCTATACAAACCATTTACGGTTTAGTTTTTTTGTATTACGTTTATGTAAATTGACTATTTTTTGTTCCCTGGTGGATTTTGTTAAAATGTGACTTATTTGATTTATAGCTCGCATGGCGTGATTACTATTAGCTTTCGCGTATATCCATTATTCAGTGTTTATGCTTAATAAAGCTCGGTGTCTGAGGCTTTAAACAATGTCTAGCGATTTGTGAACTGTTAAGGGGCGAGAACTCTGTTATCGATATCAACGGATTTTTTCCTCGATTCGCCTATCATCGGAATTTTCCGTATAGATACTGCGTACATGTATATATAAATACTTACCAAGCGCTTAATACATAAATTTCAGTGGAAAGAATATAAATACAAGTAGTAAAGGATTATGCAATATAATTTTATATATGTATACAGTCTAATAGAAAAAATATGCTCGTAATCAGTTATTCAATGGGGCAGTTATACGTACAGTGGCGGATTCTGGCCATGGCTTAAGGGCTACACCTACCCCTAAAATACGTTCATGAGCTGGGATGGAATATATGCGTGTCAGTTTCATGCAATATTGGTCATAGTGTACTCCCTTACCAAAACATATAATGTTGTCATCCAGTTGTTAAGCACCTGCCTAGGTACTGCGAAGTCTTTATCTAATGACTTTGTCATTAAAAAGCAAAAATTATTGGCCTTTTAACTTAATAATTGTCTCAGAGTCAATAATAGTGGCGAATAGGTATGTAACACATTAAAATATACATGTATGATAAGGAAAGAAGGAAACGTGTGCATAGTCAATTACAAATGTTGGCATATGTGTGTCTGATTATAGATCAGACATCCCGCACACACCACCACATTCACATACATTTGTGCTTAAAAATATACTATGCACATCTTTCAGTAATATATTTTTATCATAGAAATTTATTGAAATCTATAAAATTCTTACTAAATATGTTTTATTTAAATAAAAACACATAAACACAATGTATAGGAATCTGCTTTCCTTATTACGGGTCAAGTAAAGTTGTGCCTGTCTTTAAGAGAAACTTCCATATATTTTTTTTGTAATAACACTATACATGTATATTCATACTGCCCACTTACAGCGTAAAGGATTTAAAGCACGACATTTGTGTGAAGCCAAATTATATTTATTTTATTTTACAAAAAAAAAGAAGAAAAAAATATCAAGTTTGTACTGTACTAAGTCGTGGCCACGAGTTACTAAGTCGTGACCACGAGATAGTTAAGTCGTGGGAACGAGATACTATATCGTAGCCACGACATACTATGTCATGGCCACGAGTTACTAAGTCGTTTAAGTAGTTGAAACGAGATACTTAAGTCGTGCAGACGAGATAATTTAATTAGATTACACCATGATTTTTAAACTTAGAAAATTTCTGTTTAAAGATTTAGGTGCAACATTAATCTTTGAAAAATACTGAAGTGTTCACTTTGAACTTGATACATGTCTTTAGGATCATAAGGCCCATAAATCAAAATTAATTTTGACTAAGTTATAGCCCTTTGTTGGGACAATTCAATGATAGAATTGGTCATTTTGTACGTAAAACGGCCTGTTAACATTGTTTATACCATAACTTGAGGAGGACTTAATCCTGGTTTATTTTATTGGGTAGGGACATTGCCCATGGTCAGTATAAGGATGTTTCAGGTCACGGGTCAGATAAACATGACATTTCATGTAAAATCCATGTCTGATGAATGATTTAGAAAGAATAAGTCGTAGTTTATATAACCTAAAAAGATCAGTAGATGACACCTGATAATTGTTAGGCAATTAGGTCAGAAATCAGGGTCACAATGACGCTAAATCTTTGACCAATCAATAACTTGTATAAATGGCACTTTTACGGCAGGTGAAGTAGGGGCATCCTTGTTAGGAAAATTCATATAAATAGTGTAATTTGATTGGTTATTTATCTCGTTCGCACGACTTACCTTTCTCGTGGCCACGACTAAACTTTCTCGTGGCCAGGACATAGTAACTTGTTCCAACGACTTATTTATCTCGTGGCCACGACTTAGTAACTCGTGGCCACGACTTAGTTATCTCGTTCCCACGACTTAATTATCTCGTGGCCACGACTTAGTAACTCGTGGTGGCCACAACAAAGTATCTCGTTCCCACGACTTAACTATCTCGTGGCCACGACTTAGTAACCCGTGGCCACGACACAGTATCTCGTGCGCACAAGATAAATAAAAACACACACATGTCACCTTTGTACCACCGTAAGTTTGAGCATAGTATATCTCACTATTGCACACACGCTCAAAAAGAAGTGTAAACAATTGTATAAGAGGTGAGTTGCCACTTGTAGGGTGAGTTATAAGAGACATCTATAACATTTTTTTTTTCCACATGCTGGCGGAATATTAAAAAACACGCACTTTTCGTCTGTCACATCGTGTTCTCTTGTTTTTCAGTAAATTTTCCCTTTACATGTCAGTCCCCAACTAACACTGTTCTGTATACGCCCCTATATAAAGGGGACGTAACTTTGTTTTACTCCACGTGCCAAAATACGGGATCATCCGGAAAATAACGGGATGTACCGACAAAGCGACACCTGCTGTCATAATATGAACACAAATTATTGCAACTCGCATTATGCTTACTGCCAACTGCTTAGTGCGTACTGTCACATGCGACTTTAATATCGCTATCGTTGTCATCTTCGTTGTCGACGCGCAGTGATCATGTATTGCATTATATTTGTAATCAGTAAATATATTGAAGCATATGAATGCTAAGACACATCAAATTCGCCAATTATTGATCAAAATTAATAATTTATTGTGACATAATGTCGACAATATAAGTGGCAGATTTATAGCAAATTAAAGGTACTGACAGAAACTTACCATGTTACATATAGTTATATCAAAAACAACAAAGAATGTTATCTTAAACACCAAACAAAAAACGTTGTCCTTAAAAAAAGATGCAATGAAACATAAAGCATATTAAAATATGTGTGTTTGATGGTTTAGTAGGGAACACATAAGGTTGCAATTACATGAAAGTGTATTCAGTAATCATAAGGCATGATTGAATTCAGCAAAACGCAGGTTTTCATTGTCATAAAGAAGTATAGAAGCAAGCATAATGTAAGTCCCGATATCATAAAGCAAGATGGAATAAATGCACTAATTCTGTTCCATAGAAATCATTTGTCATAATGGGAGCAACATGTAACCATTTAATGTTTTACTTCCATGCAAGATACTAAATTACTATAATTGTACTGATTGACAAAAGCAACAGACTGTAGGTAATAGGCCTATGCCTAAGCTTTTTGGAACTACATGTATGACAGGACACCAAAATCACCGTTCTTGAACATATATTCGTACATCACACGCTCACGTATATCTGAAAAGTGTACAATATTCCTATAACGGTGCTTCGTGGTATTGTGTTGTCTTGGTAACAGTACAGTATTACAATGCCATAACCGGCGAAAACGCTTGAATAAGTTGACGAGCTCGGTTCGATGATACGATAACAGCAATACGTATCATATAACTGCCGTGTAATAACGTTATAAGTGCTATAAATTTATATTTTAATTGAAAAGAGCTCATAACGATTCGAATCCTGCGTGGATCGAATTCTTCTGTGTTAGTATGCTACACAGCAAGCTGGCAATTGTCTGTTGTTTTTCCTAAAAACTGAAGGAGAGGCATATTAGATCTTCTTCTACTCATCCAAAAGCTGCAAGACAAATCTCGTATTTTGTGCCATTAAACATGAACACTGACCAGTTAATTAAATGTTATAAACATGCTATCCAAATGGACGTTTTCAGCCGCATACTCTGTAATGATATATCAGTTTAATCTGATAAATGCAGTATTATTCAATGAATTCTTGAATGGGCAGTTCTTATTTTAAACAGGTGACTCCTGCCACTGATCAGTTCTAAGATTAAGCACCATGTGTTCTACTATTCTATATATAAACATTACACCATACATGTAGTATATATACGAACATAAAAATAAGAAATATTACATGCTTAACGTTTAACGCAGATAAAAGCGTATTTTGTGCTTTGTGGGAACCCGTTTGTGACAAAAAGATAGGGTACCTGTGATATTAAAATTCAAAGGAAATGTTAGCCGGGTCAAATTGCTGATATGATACGGGAGTCTAAAAAGAAAAGAATATGTTGTTAATTCATTGCCTTTATTCTTTCTAATTAAAACATGGCGGAGACTGCCGTTGCATAACAACATGTGGCATAATAACATTTAACTAATTGTTTACAACTAAAAATAACAATGCTTTAACTTTACTCATGTCTAGGGGTACATGATAAGAGTATTAAAATATAAATCATTATTATGATAATACTGCAATGTAAAATGTTTGGAATGAATAATAATAACCTGGTTAACAACACAACCTTAATTATTTATATATCTGATTGAAATAAAAACATATTAAACTGATGATTACTAAACTGCTACTATAGATACTTAACTTGAGAATTTACTATTATGCATAAAACAATAACAATCTAAATCATTGGCACAAATGATAATACTGACAATCAATTAATTTGGCACTTATAACTGTATATACTTAACAAAAGATGAAAGATAATAATGAATTTTTATATGTTCAGTTAGACAAATAGCATATAAACAATGTTCAAAACAATATTTTATATGTTCGACTTTATGTCGTTTATTTAGTAATGTTCAAACAATATGTTACATGTTCGACTTTATGTCGTTTAATTGCCTTTGGGTTCATTTACCGAGCTCTTTCCAAATATGGCATGAACATGCTATTCTAAATAATTGTCTAAACAATTATTAAACTGTATTTTACTTACAAAAAGTTCATAGTTATCATATAAAATGCGTATTAACAATAAACAGTAAAAATATGATGATATATAGATGAATATCAAAATACGTATGTAAAACGTTTATCCGCGAAAACATATGACTCTCAACTTTAAACATGTTTGCAAGCTAAACAATACAATGTCATTGATAACAGTTACGATAAACAAAAAATACAATGAATAAACCTATCGAAGAAAGTCTTTTTCTTTCTCTTACTTGTTAATACTTACCTAAAAAGAAAAGAATATGTTGTTAATTCATTGCCTTTATTCTTTCTAATTAAAACATGGCGGAGACTGCGCCAAATTACCGCAAAGAATAACTAACGCAAAGAACGCTCAACATTTTTATAGGGGTGCCTTCATCAACCTCACAGAAAGAGGTAGCCCGTGCCGTTGTAAAACCGTAAGTAGGGTGTTTTTATGAACTTTTTATTATCCTGGCAAAGTTGGTTTAAACATATTTATTGAAGCTCGATTGCGAAACAAGTTCCCGCAATTTATATTAATCAATTTCGAGTCTGCTTCCTGGAATCAACCAGATCTAGTGTCATATGAAGAAACATGGTCGTGACCGAGTAGGGCTCGAACCCTTGTTCTCTGGGTTGAGAGGTAGACACTTTAACTACTAGGCAACCGATCCCCTGGCAAAGTTGATTGAATATATATAGAAATAATTATACTATATCTTGACGAAAAAAGAATAATATGTTCATTTATCTCATACAATAGGCGTAAAAATTGAATAAAGAAAAGTGACAAAGTAACGCCGACGCACTATCGGTAAAAGTGGTTGTTACGCAAGATTATGTCATAGATTAAACCGTGCGAAAAAAATGCGGAAAATTGCCAGGCTTTCATTACAAATTCAGGCAATGCATGTGCACAGAAACACTCTAACATTTGTTCGTTTGTTTGTTTGATTGATTTGGCTTTACGACACTCCGACACCGTATAGATCATATGGCGAGTTCCAGCTTTACTGGTGGAGGAATGCCTCAGGTGCCATTCCGTGCATTATTTTAAGCACATACGGGCACCTGAGTAGAACCACCGACGTTACGTAAGCTAGCTGGATAGCTTCCTCGCATGATAGAATCCAAAATCCCTTTCGGAATTCGAACCCACAGCATTGATGGGCAATCGATTCCAGTGTTCGTTTGTTTTCTGTTGGTTTTTGTTGTTGTTGTTGTTGTTGTTGTTTTTTAAAAAATGCAATTATAATTATATTCTAAGCGCAGAAACCATGCGTCACTAGGTTATATCAGTACTTATCCTATGTGTTTATTCTTGCAAGTCTTGGTCACATTTTTAATTATCGGGAGTACTCTTCTGTATCGTTTTGCCCCTCCTTGTTAAAGTGTGTGTCCCGGCTTTGTTTTTTAGCTCACATACCAAAAAGTGAAAAGCTTTTGTGTTCACAATCCATCCGATGCTGCATTGAGTCTAAGCTATTTACTGTCTTTTTTTATTTTTAAAGTTATTTTCTTAGAGTAATTTTCATTTAACCTCATTTTTATATGCTCTTAAGACTTTCGGGCATATTATGTTATACCCCCTGGCGTCCGTTCGTCTGTCTGTCTGTGGTCAAAGGTCAAGGTCAATTTTTACCTTTAAACTGAAAACAGTTTTCGGAGCATAAGTTAAACGAAATTTGGCCCACAATATTCAAATTTCATAGGCCGATTGTCCATATTGGATAGAAGACCCCCTATTGATATTGGGGTCATAAGGTCAAAGGTCAGGGTCATTATGATCTTTACACTGAAAATTGTGGTTTCTTGAACAAAATTTAAGTTGCATTTTGCCCACAGTGTTCAAACTTCATAGGATGATTGTCAATATTGAGTAGAAGACCCCAGTTAAAATTTTGGGTCACTATTACCTTAAAACTGAAGACGGTTTTCGCTTTATAACATAAGAATTAATCAACCTATAGCTGTAAATATTTATAGGATGAACAGCCATGTCCAATACATGACCCGTTTGATTTTAGGGTCCGAAGATCAAAGGTAAGGGTCACAATGACCTTAACACTGTGTTTTCTTGAGCATAACACAAGTTCCATTTGGCTTATAGTGTTCAAACTTCATAGGATAATTGCCTATATTGAATAAAAGATCCATATCTGTATTAGGGTTAAAGGTCAAAAGTTAATATCAAATGGCCTTAATATTGTTATCAGTTTTACAACTGTTTAATTCCTTAGGATGATCATTTATATTGAGTACCTTAATTATATGCCCGAAAACATTTGTTTATAATATTGTTATACCCCTGGTGTCTTTCCGTCCATCCGTCATAGCATTTGTACTTACAAGATAACAACTTCAGCTATAAAAAAGGATTAGTTTTTGAAGGAGGTAATACTTTATTTAATCCCCTTCATCCTTACTACAAAAACTCTTTCGGGTATATAATGCTCCGTCTAGCGGTGATCTTGTCTTTATAGTGCTATTCATTCAAAGCTTTGTAGTTAAGGTTAATAACTAAAAAATGTGCGGTTCAACTGTTTTGAATGCATAACTTAAAAAAAACACGGTAAAAGTAAAACGGATCGGGTAATAAATGTCCTTGTATCAATTTTCAGGTCTATTGAAAAAGCAAAACCGACAGAGACAATAGAATAGTATGCATTAAAATGCAATTGAGTAATATTTTCTTTAATATCGTGTAATGACGAATAAGGGTAGAAAACAACTAACGGTACCATACTTGTTTGTAATCAAATAAGACACCCTCAACCTGTGTTTAAGCAAAGATTTCCTATTCCCATTGGTATTGAGTTTCATTCTTACCATTGCTACGCAGAGGGCTGTAAAGAAAAAATGTTTTTTGCATAATCATGGCTATACTTTTTTGTCATTTAATCCACCCAACATGCCATGCACTGTTCATGTAACTTGAAATAAGTCACACATTTTTTCGAACAAAATATTTTATGAAAAAAAAGTATTTCTTAATATTCCTGAGACATTTGCAGAGCTAATCGTATTATATAACACTGAGATTCTCATATAAATGGATACTGTGAAAATTGTACAAGGTAACAATCTCGTGAATGATGCACCAAGGTTATGCTAGCCTTCTCATAAATCTTATGTGCTTCGGTTAATATTGATATGGCAATAGTACTTTGGCACATGTCTAAGACATACTGGAAAAAACATAACGTGTTAAATTGGGTTTTGTACACACAAGTCGCCATCCAAACGGTAGTCAAGGCGTCATTCTCACGAACTAGGTAAATCAAAAATTAGCAATTTCTTTTACATAGCAGCCGTATACGCTTATATCATTTTTTAAAATAATATTTACTATAAAATATTTTGGACCGTTCTTACCGTTTCACAAATTTCAGTTATTGCTTTGCTTAGATTTGGACATATTTTTGCACATATCGTGCGTGAATTTCATATTCTTGCTTTACTGGATATATACCGTGATATATACGACCCCTCGTATAAACTATGCTTAGCCTTATAATTAGAATAAACTTAAGTCATATTAACCACTGTTTCTGACTGCGAAAAAAACTTTTTAGTTGTTGCAAAGTTGCATTGTATAACAAATGTGGTTTAGAATGCCGTACTCTGTTTATTGTTAAGATACATTTTTAATGTTTATGAAGGAGGCATTGCAATGTATAAAACAATATTCAACTTAAATAAATTCATGTGTCATGACATATCTATTCATGCGACAAGTGCAAATCTTTATAATACGGAAATAAAGTATATATGCATTGATCGCAGATGATTCTTCCAATGTTTCCCTTATAAGCGTTGGTTTATTAAGGGGGTGCCTTCTAAAGATCGTAGAAAGTATGGCAATCACTTATACCAGTCTATTGAATAATGTGACATTTTACAGAAAACGTATGAATATCTTAAACCAAGCATGTACAATCTTTGAATAAATTGTGAATCCTTGTCACTAAAGCAGTTGACCAATGTCAGCCAAACTCTGCCTTAATTCATTTACTTCAAGTAATGACAACGTATGTCCCAGATCCTTCAATTTTCTCAAAAGATCCATGAACGGGCAATCTTTTACCGTTATGCATCTGTGTCCGAGGAAACCAATCTTTATAGCATTTTGTTGGCAATAAAGCCGATCAGCGTCTGATACTCTAACTCCAGGACCTCCATTCGGTTCGCAGATACAACAGCCAACATTATGGAAGCCTTGTTTTCATTTAGGGTAGCATAATGCGCCGTATTTGTCCTCGTTACTTTTACAGTGTTGTCTTTGCATCAATGAAACTTTAATACCAACACCAGTTTTTCGGCATGTACATCCGTCATCATGGTAACCGCTTCTACATTTGTGACAACAACCCCATAGTGTGCAACAGCAACCTTTACCATAGATGTGAGCGTCATTCCAGCAGCTTGATCCATCGTCTCTTAGTCCAGAAGGACATGGGGGTTTTATCAGGGAATTCTACCCTACCTCTACCTACGAAATTAACCACGCTTGTTCATATCTCGTTTCGCGGCAAAAGGTCGCTTTGCTACATTTTCAAGAACTGCTTCACACTCACCAAAATATCATTAAAAATATAGTGTTTTATTATTATTCTTTTATTTTATATTGATATATATATATATTTTAATTCTGATTAAATATGGTATCATTTAGAGGGATACTCAGGCAAAATAATGATAAAAATATCAAAATTATTTTATATACTCAAATTACGCTAAAATAACATTTGTAAAAGTCCCAGCATGATTTTTTGTATAAATTCTATATATTTTGGGTTTGAAGCGTAAATATATCTAAATATGTAAACGAAATGAAGACGCCGACAGAATCATCGAGTAGTTTTAAAACTAGTCATGTGACTTGAACAAACCCTAGAAGTTACAATAGCAGATAAGTTTGGATATTGTATGAATGAAACAAACATAAATCATTAATTTGGTATGTTCTTTAATTTTTCCAGAGTTCACTATCACATAGCTCACTGTGGGTAAAGTTAAAAAAACTACCATTCTACTTTTTTAAGGAGAAATGTTTGTTTTGTTCCTGATACTGCCTAGTGTTTTTATTTCAAGGACATTTTGCAGATTAATGAATGAAAAATTCAAAACGAAGAAACGAAAATTTTGCCTGTGTCTCCCTTTAAAGTGACTCCACTAAGTTGTTTGATATAAGGGGATTAAAACTATTTTTTTTCCGAGATGTGTATACATTTTGATGTAGGTCTTGTCCTAAAACTTGTGTGCAAATTTCAATATCATATCTTCTTCCCGTTTTACCAGAATCATTCTTAGTGTGCAAAATGACTAACAATTGAAAACCGTTGCAGCGCTTTTCACTCAAATCAGACTAAGAATCTAACAAAGAAAAAATATTTTAAATAACTAGAATAATAATTTCTATATTATATTTTTCAGATGTTTTCTTCACTATTAGTGCTTGACTTGATATATGATAGAATTTCACAAGTTAAGTTTTTTGACCTCAGTGTAGTTCCTTTAAAAAAAGTTTTCTTGGAATTTATTTTTGTACTTGTGAAAACTAAAATACATAAAATGTTCAAATGTAAATGTATCTAGAACGTTGCATTCTTCAATATTTCGAAACACGAAGAACTGCATCAGATTTGACTTATGCCAGTGCGTCATCGCAAAATGTGTCTGTAGTGCAAAATGTTTTGAAGTAGAAAGAAAAGTTGTGTTACTATTTATAGCGCTTTTGTAATATATCCGTAAATGTATAAAAGTACAACAATTAGGAGGAAAAACGGTATACGAATTGTTGAGTCATGACAATTATAAAGGTAAAAAGACGTAAATATTCCATTATTCATAGTTTAACAAATAAATAGATATATCAATTTTGCATATAAAAAATCCCCATTTTGAGCTGTAAATGAAAACAATGTAATTGATGTAAAATACCCTAGTAGTGTAGATGTTCTGTTTGTTTGAATTTATTATTTACATTTTCACCTTATTAGGCAACATAAACAAATTCGTGAGCTTTGTGTCATAAAACAAATGTAAAACCCAATTTTAAACTAAAGATATAAATCTTTCAATCAATATAGTGAGTAAATTTCATATTGTTACAATTATAAGTATTATTGTCTAAGACACATTCAGCGTAACATTTACGAGAACATGACATTCTATATGAAAATTCAATATAAATGGTAATAGAAATGTCTAACCGGATATTTGATTTATTTTGATGCTAAAACAGAAAAGTGATACAAGAATATAGAACGCCATTTTAAGTAAGTTTCACACCCTTTAATAACATGCAAATTTTACTTGGTTTTTACAGTCAAATACCTGGCCATATCAAAAAGAACAACGTGCACTTTGTTTAACAAACCTGGAATTCGAAAAAACACATGCCTTTATTACCATATAATTTAAAACATATCTACCTACTTCTAATTTCTAGGTCAGTCTTATTATCTTGTTTTCGTTTTAGGATATCTTCAAGTTCATTTTGGGATAATGCATTCAAAACATTGTTCAAGGTTAATGTAATGTAAAGTTTGTAGTGCGTGGCAATGAAAACAAGCAAACAAAAAACCTTGGTTTCTTTTGATAAATCATGGTTTATATAATTTAATGATTAAATGAGACTAACCTTCGTAGAAGTAAGATGAAGATTGATACACAAAACTCCCAAAAGGGCTCACACAGATTACAGACGCAATGATTAACATTGCGGAGTGGTCATATTTTAAAGTTTGTATCTTATGTCTCCTATAAGATGACAATATCTAAAGTTCCTGTATCTCGATTTGGTATGGTTTTATATCATAAATATAATGCTCAAATGAAGATTTATCAATAGTGGTAGTTCCAAAAAAGCATTATTTTTAAATATATTACCGAATTTACATGTCATGCTTATCAAGGGAGGTAATTAGAAATATACTTTCTATGAAGTCCAAGTCAACTTTTTCAATAAAAAAATGAATGCATATTTAAATGAATACACATAATGTGGACAAATATTTGCAGTTTATATGTAACATATTCTTCGATTTTTGAAAATTGCTTTTGAAATATAATTATATACATATATAAAACTTCACTAGAGAGTGGTTACATCCTTAACTAAAACATACAGCATCTTTAAAGAAATCAGTTTTGGGTGGTAGTGGGTGGGCGGGTGAGCCACATAAATGCAAATAAAGCAATTTTAATGCTCCAGTGTGTTTTAATGATTTTATCAAATATTCCTTGTTCTAGAGATCACTCAGTATCACCATTTTCAGTCCCATTAAGTCTGTCAGCGTGTGTGTTGGATACGCCAGCAATACGGACTGCCGTTAACAGAATATTTCTATCAATGCACCAGAATCATTTCTTCTTGCAATATTGTCGAGAGAGCGAACTTCACCTCCATATCTATTAATGTACAAACAACATTAGTTGTATTGTCCATATACAATTTGACATCAATATTCTATAAATTTTACAAAAGGTGCGCCGGCCAATGTCACATGCTTTCATATCTAAATGTTTTTATGAAGTTATTGTTCTTCGTTTGTCCAGAAACCATTAGTTTTTTACCGTAAGTTTCATTGAATTCCCCGACCATTTTGATGAAGCGTCAGTGTATATAAAAGTATTTGGATATGGCGACAAAATACTTTTAAAACTGTTCTGCATATTTTCTATCCACCAGAGTAAGGCTGTATGTATTGACTGAGGTTCATTCATGAAACTGTCGAAGATTTAATTCATTCTCTTTCATTTATCAAGCGGTCGGATATATACTGGTGCATCTTGAGCTCCCGGCTCAGCTGCCGTGAGTTTGCCAATAAGTTTAGCAAAATCGCGTTTAGTGTTTAGTACTTTCGAACACAGAGTAATTATATCTTCCCCTTTTTCAAATGTTTGCTTAACTGTCATGGATTCAGAACAAAGTAAGAAGTTTAAAAAGAAAAACGTTTTACACACTTACCACCGACTTTTTCTGATTAACCGTTTATCCGAGTTTATCCATTAACTGCATTGTTTCACATTACACATACATGACTGATAAGAATCTCCGACTAGCCAAGAGTCATCAATGAAATAAACACTAACATGGCCCAGTGATCTAAGATAAACGATAAGCAAATACAGATTGCAGTATCTGTGTGAAAATTCGAGGGCTGGATGAATACCCCATAACTAACGCTGTAAATTGATATTATATATCATTGAAGTAGAATCGAAAATAACGCCGTTCCTGTTTTCTATTTTTCATGGAGTAACAAGGGCAACAATATACGTCCGTCACAGAAGCTTTTGACAGAGATGTGGGCATTATAGTTATGCATATAGGATATATCATCTGGGCAATATCCGGAAATTATCTGGATATATTATCATCTCTTATGATTTTTAACTGAACTTTGACCCCTATGTGTGACCTTGACCTTGGCCACAGGGACCTAAATTTTGCACGCGACATTCCGCCTCCCAATAGTGAACATTTCTGCCAAGTTGTGTTGAAATCCCTTTACGCAAATAGAAGTTGTGCTCGGGACAAGCTTTTTTCTATGACCTCTAAGTGTGACCTTTGACCCTAAAGCCTGGTTCATGCACGCGACCGAATTCTCATAGTAGTGAACATTTGTATGAAGTC
Source organism: Ruditapes philippinarum (assembly GCF_026571515.1). Taxonomy (NCBI): domain Eukaryota; kingdom Metazoa; phylum Mollusca; class Bivalvia; order Venerida; family Veneridae; genus Ruditapes; species Ruditapes philippinarum. Next base: position 87,478 of record NW_026860651.1, on the reverse strand, counting down.
TCATTAAAATCCCTCCTTATGTATGGGAGATATGTTTTGGATAAAATCTCTATATTATCATCTTAAGTGACCTTGACAATCATCTTTTGTGACCATGACCTTGCATATATTGACCTAAATTACATGTTTCACACCGGTAGTCATGATAATGACCATTTGTGTTTCAATCCCTCAAATAATGATTACTAAATGGTCCCAATACAAATGTTTGATTTTTATCTGTAATTTGACCCCTATGTGTGACATTGACCTTGACTGCAGGGACATAACTTTTGCACACGACACTCCGCTATAGTGAACACTTGTGCCAAGTTATATTGAAATCCTTTTATGCATGTAGATGGTCTGCTCCAGACAAGCGTTTTTCCATGACCTCTGAGTGAGACATTGACCTTTGACCTAGAGGCCTGGTTCATGCGCGCGACACGGCTTCTCATAGTGGTGAACATTTGTATGAAGTTTCATTAAAATACCTCCATGGGTGTAGGAGATATGCTCCGGACAAAAATTAGACGCCGCCAGCCCAGCCGCCCATTCGCCCACCAGGGGAAAACTGTATTATGACCCGTTTTTCAAACGGGCGTATAAAAAGAATCTGATAGGTCAACTAGTATAGTGGCCATAAAATCTTTTCTCATAGCATTAGTTGCAGATCTGAGATATTCCATTTCAAAATTATGTCTTTTTCTATACGTAACTCATTAAACTGTTTTAAGTTCAAAATAATTCTAACATGATCATTATTTTTTAGTCTTATAAAAATGTTTGATATGATATTTCATCTGCCACTCTTTCTATAACTCCAACTAATTTTGTTCTCTCACAGATTTAAAGACATTGATATGCATTGCAAACAAAGATAAACACATGTCAGGAAAGGATAAGCACAGAATGTACGCTAAGTGTACAATATGTTTTATATATATCTGTATCTAATATTTAAAAATGGATTCGGTTTAGTTGCATATACTATAGCTTTTATTTAGTAAATCATTTGATCATACAAATATTTTAAACAGTGTTTCAAACAACAATAAACGCTAGACCTTTTTAAAAATCGCAAATTAACAAAAGGTATTCAGTTTGCAGAAAAAATCAAATACTGCTCTAAAACCAGACATATTCAGCTTTACAAGAAAATAGTTAAGGTTGGAAAAATCGATTATGTTGCTTAGGGGCTATTTATGGTGAACGCTGTACAGCAGTGACAAAGATTGTTCTTAATTCTTTGCTGACTGTCTGCTGGTTGGTAACTCACATTTTTCAAGATTAAACAATTATCCGATTGTAAAGGATACAGATTGTATACACATTAATATTCCCCATTTGCGTGATGAAGTGGTGTCCATTTAAAGGTAAATGTAACATTTCATAATTATACGTTTAATAGAAGAATAAAAAATAGCTTTATATGCGTTAGAGATTGTCTTCAAATGAATAACAAAACAATTCCGACGGTCAGAAAATAATAAGTCGCAAAGTTATCGTATAAAATACCCAACGGTATCACAAAGAGTATGTCGCATCTTTGTATGTAAATGAACGGAGAACACGTGACACATGCGTTCACACATTTGTAAACAAGCATGGCGGGGAAGAGGAAACCGCGTCTCTCGTTTTTGTCGCCAATGTTATTGTAAAACGAAATATAGAACATATTCTACTGTGCTTGATGAGTTGCCATCTTCAACTTCTATGCCTGTTTTGTTCTACTTAAGGGATTGGTCACTTGATTGATCATGTGTTGCTGATGACGTATCATTGTGTTATATTTAGAAGACCGAGTCGCAGAAGATTTTTTACAGCATTTCATTTTCTGTATTATTTATTAATTGTATTTCATTTTCATAAAATTATCATATTTACCATCAAATCAAACCTTTCTGATATTTTTTTTTTATTTACATAACATACATGATCTTTAAAAAGTTAACATGGGATTAAATGTAAGGACAGGATGAAAGTGAATAAATTGGTGAGCAACATGTATATAAATGGGAAAATCCAGTGGGCTGCATAATAATTTACTATCCTCTTAAAGACAAAGATTGTCATTATATAAAATGTGGCAACATTCATAACCGTAATAACGTGAATGAAACAATAATTTACCATTTGATCCATATGATTTAATAAAATTCACAAACCCATTACACTTTAAGCTCGTGTCGAATAAATCATTTAAAATTTCGTTGGAGTCATGATGATGTTTTACTTTTTCCAATTGAATTCGAGATGACCAACTTTCGTATCTCCCCTCTCTCCTTTTTCACCAGGAGGTCCAGTAGGGCCAGGTGGTCCACGAACTCCAGCCAGGCCAGGAAATCCCTTTTGATAAAGTTTAAAAATACAGATAAATTGGTTTTTTTTTTCAAAACGATCTTATTGTTCGAAATGAGTCAACCTGTAAAACATAAGGATATTTTTTACATAAAAATGAAATGATATATTTAATACGGGTACTATCACATTCATTTTCATTCGCCAGTTTATATTTGAATGTAGACATATCAGATTTATTTTACCACATTAGAAAAATGTCAGAGATTTCTATTTATCAAACGATTTCATAGGCTCAAAAGGAGAATATTCCTTTTCAACTTTACCTCTGACCCGAATAGATGGATGGAAGATACAAACTATCGGGTGATAATCGAATACGAATTTTGATATTTAGCTTTCTATTCATATGTCTACATGTGATTTCAAACTGTTTTGATATAGAAAAATGGAGTTGTATGACAATGTTCGATTTGTCTTCATTTCCCATTCGAATTATGTTTAAAAAAAACTATTTCTCAAATTCTTATCATACCAAACAAATGATTGTATTTTTTTTAATATCAGAAAACCAGCAGGGCCATGATGACCGTAAATTTCTCAAAACCAATTGTTGCCTTTTTCAAAACAGAAGTAATTAGACCACATTGGACACGTCGTTTTTGCTCACATCCGCATGATTTGTAAATCGTTTGTAATAATTCGTAAGGAAATGTTAATTATAAAGTTTTCAACCGTATTTAAATGTGTTTCCCTTTAAAACACTATATCAATTATATAACTAACGGGGCGCGGCCAATGATACTCTAGCGGCATGATTCACAGAGTATTTCTAGAGCACTCGTAAAGGTATCGCTACATATAAAAAAGAGAAAATAAAATTGCAGTTCTGTATGCTGCAAAGTATTTTTTGTTCAAAGCTTTGTACATAAGGAGAAGAGTTCGATTTCTATGTAGGTTCATAAAATTATAAACACAGTCACATCCGGGCTAGTTTAATATAGATGTTTTCATAGGTGACTTCAATGTATTACTCCGTGCCAAATATCTTAACATCTGCCAGTGTTGTTTCTGATAATACTATTTTTTAAGTCATGTTTACTATATATGTCTATGTAAACTAAGTGGCCCTAGAGCTGGATTATTTTACCAGATGGACATGATTTTGATACGCTTACAAAAACTTAAGGGACGTATTACAGTAAGGAGCTGTCCGTCCGTCTGTCTAATCAAGGAAAATACCTATGTGACTATATGAACAATAATTTACTGTACTCTCTCGTCCAGAGTAATACATTCCGTAAGCTTTTAAGTGCCTGTTTTTCGTTAAGGTGGCTAATAGAGCAATTGGGAGAACAGTGGAGTAGCAACATAAGTAAGTACTGTCCCGTTAGAGCGTCCGTATGTCTGTCTGTAGACATTTCCTTTCCGCAGGACTACTTTTAAAAGTATTCCAATTATTGTGTTTATATTCGGTATAATATTATATAGTTTGTTATGTCAAAACACCAGTCAAGTTTATTTATCGCTATAAATTTATTTCTATCCAAATGTTCTGTGGAAATTTACATGTAAGCAGAATAACATTTGAAGAAATTCAGTGATTGTATACTCGTATATACTTATTGCATTTAATTATGTTATATCAAAGCCTAGGTAAAGTTCCACATTTGCTGTCATCAATTGACTTATGACAATTACTTATGCTTTTTCTATTATTGGTTTCCGAAAGATCAATGATTGTGTGTATGAATCGTATGTTATGTCAAAACATAGATTAAGTTCGAAATTTACTAGCATTATTGTTAGAGTTTTGTTCTGCTTGCTGCAGGATAACTGTTGATGGATTGCAGCGATTACCTTTGTACTTTGGATACATAAATGTTATGTCAAAACAAGTTGTCAACAATCAATTAATCATTGGCAAAGCAATGTCCCTTTATATGCAAATATAAATGTTTAATTATCTTCCATTGCTAGTATGCTAAAATCCCATCAAAATGGACAGTATAAGTTATTCTGTCACATTTTAGAGAAGGTGACAACCTACTGGTGGTTGTCAGATCCTAATGATCAGATTGGATTCACAATATTTTTGTAGTGGAGTGAAATGTAAAGCAATACGCAAAAATTTAAACCCTGTGCATTGATGTTTCTGAGAAGGAATTTAGAGTCTTATTTTGAACTCCTATGGAGACTTGGACCATTTAATGCCTATAAATTATCTGTGAAGTTTAATAAAAATTTACATGGTTGTTTTAACGAATTTTAGATAACGACAACTAACAGATATATAATCCCGAAGATTTGTACAATCTTAGTGGTTATTTATAATGAATTGATTAGACATGCACAAAGGATGGAACGTATTGCTTTTTTATTCTGACATGCACATAGAAAGAAAAATTATTAAAATGTTCACTAAGTTAAACTTAGTTTAGCGGAAATGTAATTTATGACGCTAATTTATTTGCTGACGTCAAATTTTAAGTAATAATTATTTTCTTATACCGCACATAAGTCGTGAAATAATGCTATTTATCATATACCACGACTCAGTTTAGATAGTATGTGCGCTTTTTTTACATGATGTTATATGCTTTATACAAATATAGCTAAACGTAACTATACTTTACAATATAAGCAGGTTAAATAAAGATGACGATTCTTTTTTACTTTAAAGTATTCTCAGTTTAGGTAAATATATGTGATACATGTATATAGTTCATGACTCACATTTTAATGTTTGACATATGACCAGAAATGTTGAAATAAAGAATGCCCTACTTTAAGTTATATGTAAGATATTCAAGTTCCACGCATTATCTTAATTTATTGAACCTGTAAAAAACTTCACCTTGAATATAAGATATGCACACGCAAATAAATGCATAAGTTGTGAATTGTGTGTTTTTTTTTATTTGTTAATATTCTATTTAAAAACTTTAAAAAAATGAAATAAAAAATGACATACCCTAGGTCCTGGACGTCCAGGTATTCCCTCTATCCCTGGTTCTCCAGGGAGTCCTTCAGGTCCGGGCTCCCCTTTTACCCCTTTTATAAATTTCAAAGGATGCGATGCTAAAACAGGATAATCAAGCATTTAAAATAACCATTATAAATGTGCCTAAATCCAATGTACACAATATTAGATGACTATTGAATAACTATATTATTGTTATTAGTCCTATAAAAAAGCACCTGCCACGTTCAATAACACGATGGCCTGCCTTATTGCAAGGCCAATATCTATATCACTTTTCGACCCGTGGCCGAAAAGTGATGTATATATAAAGCCCGCATTTGAAGTAATTTGAATGGCTAATAAAGCAGGGCCAAATAATGATGAAGATTGTGGTAAAACTGGGAAATGGCAGCCATTTTGTTTTAACTCGATCTATATGTAGACGCCGACAGTTGGCATAAATGAAACAAAATATTCTCAGTTCAGAACATTCACGTCATGTCATGATTAAGTAGTGTTTAACCGATTTGTGTTATACATTTACAAATGTAGATTTCACGAAACACAAACAAACATTTACCGACTTAGATCAATGAATTGCAAAGTCGTCTGCGTCTGGGAGACAACAGAAAAAATGTCGAGAGAATCATCTAGCTAATGACTTATTATATCTAGATAAACTATGTGAAGACGAACAGTTGAGTCCAGATACTTTCCAAGCTTGAAGAAGAGTCGGTGGATAAGCCCCACCCATTAACAGATTCAGAACCGGATTCTGCAGGACATCGGGAACGCTTTAAGAAAGTTTCAGTAGGAGACTGTGACAGTTTCATTAAAGAAAATGAAAATAAAAACACACACTATAAGACTGGGTGGAAAGCATCGGTGAACATAGAGACCTTGAGCAAATACCACCTGAAGAGCTTGATGTGCTTCTACCAAGATTTTTTCTTGGTAAGTAGAACTAAAATCTAAATAAATTAATGACATTTATTTGAACGATTATATAGAGATTACTTAGCTAGTGTGGAATAAACATGATATATTTCAGGCGAAGCTAAGAAACTGTAAGGGGAAGGCTTTCCTAGCGCTTTCCAGTTTCGTACCGAACATGATAAATTTATATGTGTATACAACAAACGAAAATGTCAGTTTTTTTCATAGAAATATGTACGATTTGTATTTTGTATGTTTAACATATTTCGGTGCATTTTTGATTTTTGGAAAAAAACTATTTGCCAGTTAATGTTCTTAAAGATCCATGTGATTGGCCTGTTTACTATGAATTTGTAGATCTATCTACATATGTGTATGTACATTTATTTTCAGCTGTCAGGAAGCGAGACGGCACAGAATATGAGCCGGGCACTCTAACCAGCATACAATATTCGATTGATCGATACCTTAAGGAGGAAAAAGTCTACTTCAGCATTAGAAAAGACGAACGTTTCAGTCATTCTAACCAAGTTTAGATATCCAAGCAAAAACATCTTAAGGCACAGGGCAAAGGGAATTTGACGTCTAAGGCCGAGCCACTGACTTCTGACGAATTCCAGCAGTTATGAGACAAACAACTACTTGGCAATGATAACTTCATTAAATACTATATCAGATTTAAATAAAATAATTCATATTTTGGAAAATGATACATGTACATAAGTAATAATTGAAAACAATACAAAATTGAAGTACATGTATATGATTATCATTTGTTGGCATTTAATTTCTGTCACACAATTATCAATCTTTAGAACTTTAATTAGAGAACTTTATAAAATATGAAAAGTTAGTTATAGAATAGTTCATGAAATATTTCAAAAAATATAAACATGTATTATAAACAACTATAATTTATTTGCATATCTCATCTGATCCTTGTTTGCTTTTCTCACTCTTCATTTAATGAGGTTTCAACAACACATATTACCTCATTCAAACCAAAACAAAATGAAAATTAAAGTGTCATTATGATTTATAAATTTCTATATGATTGGTCCTATTAAAAATAAGACATACCGAGTCTGGCGTCAACTTTCCCTAAGATTGACTGTTCTAAATTACCAATACGCTGCAAGAAGTCCTTGATATCTTGCGAACTGACCTCCGACTGTTTTCCAATATCTTCATTTACGGTCGCGTTTTCATCTCTTGTTTCCTTCAGCTGATCAGTCAAATTTTGGTTTTTGTTTGAGTCAATGTCGTGTAGGTTTATGAAGCACTGCTGACACCCCTTTTCTGGTAGTTCATTCAGTATACTTTCAAATGTATGGTGAAGAGTCCTGAAAATATAAATGATTTATTCATGTAATATAAATAATTATATAAAATACTAAGATGATATGTTTTCGTTTTTCGTGAAATATGGTTAATATTTTCACGAAACATAATAAATTGCCACATATTTTCACGCGCCGGGACGGCGAGTGAAAATATGTGGCAATTTATCATGTTTCGTGAAATTATATAAGATATTTCACGAAAAACGATAAAAAGAACCTTTTTATTTAATTTCATTATCAAAGAAAAATGTTTACGAATCCCCTTGCTTGCTACGCAAATGCAATTAAGTGACGTCACGTAAACAATTCTTTAAACGTCTGTACAGCGTTGATGACTGAATTAAAGATATTAGTGTTCGGATTTTTTTTCTTAGACCATTTTCTATCATTTTAGATAGTTTTCAAAACAAAATTCAACAAAAGTTATTTTGTATTTATCAGATTTTTAAACAAAATGGCGAAAGAAGTACTTTAAAATAATATAAGTTTTGACTACTTTCCTATTTATATTTCATATTTATTTTTAAAACATATGAAATATTTTGGACTGATAAAGCAACATATTTCATGGGTTAAATTAAATATAAAGAGAAAATGCAATATATTGCACAAGAAAGTTCTATTCTTTGAATGCAGCGTATCAAATTAGTTTCACATATGTGATTACTTAAACTACATTAACAACATAAATACATACATGGTGATTCTTAAATATTTGCAATAAAATAACATAATACGAAATAATAGTTTGAGCATAACAAGAATACATTGTTTGTCTGTTTTTTAATCTTGGTTTAAACTATAAAATTTAAAGTTTAATGGATCTCCTAAACGCTATTATAATTAACTATAGCACTTTGTAGTCTTACATAATTTGAAATCATAACACTATTATATTCCCGTTTAGAGCGACCGTCAGCTTTTTATCTATTAGAAAAAAAATGCTTGTGTCGTTTTTAACTAAGTATTACAATAATTTTATCTTGGAAAAATGCTTCAAATCACTGTTAAGCCTTCTCCAAAACAGCGTCCCGGGAGAATTTATAACGCGCCAGTGAAGTTTGTTTCTAAAAATAGAATATCATGTCCGCTTTACAAATTTACATATTGAAAGCGAGGTATCGACAGATTTCCTTATTGTTTATGTATTTTATCGACGGCAAATTTCATTTTTCACCAAACCATCAAAAAAAAGAAAAATATGTTTAAACTTAAGAAAGGCTGAAGTCCGCATCAAGCCGCCTCAAATAAAAAAAGTTCTTACCTCATTTCAGTAAAAGCTTCTTGTATACGGTTAGATAGTGTTCTATCCTTATCATCTTCAATACTACTATGTACAGTTCTCAGTCCATATACAAACAAAATCAAACGTAAAATATGAGTTCTTAAATAAATTGCCATTTCTTCTTTAAAACAGCCCTAACACAAGTAAATCCATAGATTTATTTTGACTGTAAATAAAAGCCTCCAAAACGCAATAACATCTGCCATATTATTCAATTAGTGTTATCTAGTGGATCGGTAACCTTTTTACACAAATTCTTGAAGTAAATACGTGTGTTCGAGCAGAATACAAAACTTGGAAATATTCAAATCAAACATTTTGCAGAATAAATCTTGGTTCGTGGCTTGAAATACGTTTTAATTTTAGAGGGTAATTACGTCTTAATGGCATAGCAAGTATAATATTATATAACGGACGTAAATAAGATAAGTACATTATTCTAACACTATCGGAGAATTCTCTCATATACACAAAGAAGGCCGAAAGCGTGCGTTATTCTACAACAAAGCAATCGCCGATCTTATTCTCTCCCTCTGTATTTGCAAACCGACACATTTACGGCGCCATTTTGTTTGAAAAATGTTATGAATATATAAAACAACTGGTTGTTGAATTTTGTTCTTGAATGATAGAAAATGGTATAACTAAGAAAATCAACACGAACACAACTATCTTTAATTCAGTCATAAACGTTGTACAGACTTGTAAAGTGCTGTTTACATGACGTCACAATGTAGCGCCAACCAACGCGTGCAAAAACCGTTCAAACAAGAACGCTGTTACAATGCAGCAAACAAGTTGAATCTCACATTTACTTCACTATCAATACTCTGTTTTCCACCGCCCTTTGTGCTTAGATTCTATATTCCTACGCATTGGAACTCAAACCGTGCATTGTATAGAAGTTAATACTTGGTTGCTGCTCGCCACTTTGCGATAATGGCCCGAAGATGCCCGCATAATGGCGAGCAGCAACCAAGTATTAATTTCTAAACAATGCACGTGAAATTGATATTTATTTCCTAAATAATCTAAATGCAGAGTGAGAACATTGATATTGTAATTCAAAAATACAAATGATTTTTTAAAAGTTAAACATATTTATTATATAGTGTCAGCAGCAGCAGGATTGTGTCTAAAATACATTCCAGCAACAAATGTGTGTCTATAATACTTTTTAGCAGTATAATAAATGACAGCAGCAATTTTGTGTTTATAATTCATTTCAGCAGCAATTTTGTGTCAATAATACATTTCAGCAGCAAATGTGTTTCTATAATACATTTCGGACGGGTTCAACTTTATGCCTTATTTTAAGAATAAAAATTATACTTATAACTGAAAATGAGAGTCCATTTTACAAGACAATAAAATCACTGTTTGGAATTCGGATGCGAGGAATTATATCACAAGGTGCGTAGCCCGAGTGATATAATGATCCGCATCCGATCGACAAACATTGATTTTATCAAGCAATAGAATCACCGATTTGGATATATTATTTCGATTCTAACACATTAACAAATAAAAGCTGCCACACCTGACATTAAGCTAAATTGCGCCTGATTTGTTTCCGTAATTATTTCAGCGCGTCACATTTTAGAGGTTACGTCACATGTATATAATGATTACGTCACATGTCTAAATTTAGAACGCCAACAGTGATTTTATTGCATGATAACACACACTTTCATTTCGTCTATATACTGATCATATAATATCAAACAAACTTAATATAAGCCGTCTTGAAAAAAAATCATATTTCAACGTCTATAATAATTATCATATATATTATAATAATTATAGACTTTAAAATATGTTGTTTTTTTTTTTTTTTTTTTTTTCATTTTATTTGGATTTTATAGGCGTTTTGAGCTCAACACACCAAAATATCTGTGATTTATTACAAAGCACTTGAGCGAAAAGCCGTGCATTAGTATACTATAATGCACTCAGAATTGATATCTATTTCCATTCTAACACGTCAAGATAAATAAATATAGTTGGACTATATGGTTTGGTGGTTAAATTTTTTTTCGCCACAATGCATATGTTTCCAATAGAAACGTTCTTTAAGGGATGTTCCTGTCGATTAAAAATGTCGCAAAGTCAACCGTTTGCTGAAACATTTTTAGACAATGAATTAAATTTGTGTTGGATTATTTTATGTAACTATATATTTTCAAGCGAAATACAGAGTATTTATAGTCAAATAAAATGAAATTTAACTGGTTTGCGATTTTATTATTATGAAATAGCATTCTTGTTTTGATTGTTTTTGCAATTTCTGTTTGGCGCTACATTGTTACGTCAAGTAATACTTTAAGTTACGTCTGTTTAGCGTTTATGACTGAATTAAAGATATTGGTTTTCGGATTTATTTTCTTAGTTAGATCATTTTCTATCATTCTAAAATTCAACAAATAATTGACTTTTATTTATCAGATTCTTCAAAAAAAATGGCGCCGTCAATGTGTCGGTTTAAAAATACACAGGGAGTAAATATGGTGAGCTCTATCACGCTTCAGGTCTTCCTTGTTTATTTAAGAGAAATCTTCGATAGAGTTAGAATACTCTTCTTTTTCCATTACTAGATAGCATGAGACATATAGTGTTCAAACATTAACAATTCACTAGCCAATGCTTTTTTAATATTTGATTTTAAAAGTCACGTCCTTATCTTCATTTTCACCATTGCATATTTAAGGAAATAAACATTGCATATTTAAGCAAGTATTTGTTGTATTGGTAGAAATTATGCATGTTGTTGTTTTTTTATTTTTGACCTATAAAACTAGAAAAAAAACCTTCAAATAACAAATGACTACAGTTTTTAACATTTTTATCTTAAATAAATACAAAGGGCAAGTTGTAATAATAGGAGATTTGTAAGTTAAGCTTATAAATTGAATCATTGATAATCAAATTTATTTCCAATAATAATTCTACATTGTTTATAGCTTGTTTTACTATCTGTATAGTTTTGAATATTTGGCTGTTTATTCCATTCAAAACGTAGAGGAAATGTGCTTGGTGTATACTGAGAAATAACTTAGAAATATGAAATATGATTTTAATTATTTATGTTCTACGACATTCTAAAAGCTACTGCTGAACTGTTGTCTCTTCTGTGTATACTCATATATATTTCGTGACCTATAATAAGAACACAATTCACAATTTATTAACAAAATGCAAAAGTGCCACAATAGCGGGAAACATCAGCAGTATACATGCAGAAATTAATACAAAAACATAATAGAAAACGGCTGTATTACATTTTTAGGATGAAAGTATATGGTGAGAAAAAATATATATTGACATATCAAATAGAATGTTTACACCTTTCATAATAACTTGAACAAAACGAAATGGAAGCAAATCGAAAAAACAAAAGATTATCCAGGTCGTATACAGGTTCTAACATATTAACTTTCATTTCAGTATTAATTGTTCATATGGCAAAGAGTTTATTTCAAATTTGCATTCAGGCCACCGGCCCATACACATGTATACATACATATATTATATATATATATAAACACAATAGCATAATGACATGGCAGCTAGTTAGGATAATATAACATCACATAATATACAGGTTTACATAGAGTTGTATAAAGTACAATGACATGTTGTCAGAGCAGCATTTTAGCCAATTTTCACAAAACATATAATTGTGTAATAAGATTTAGCAACTAATATAAAGACATTTAAGATATAGATTCATTTCGCAGTTTAAATGCATAATATAAAAATATTGATAAGTTTCGTATTAGCAAGACTACTCCTAAATTTCAAAATATCTATACAGTCCAGATATTTTTCAAAATTAATATTACATTTAAAATTTCTATAAGATACTAGCTTTCTGTTTTCTAAACACTCACTGTTCCAGTTTTGCATGTATTTATCTTTTAATCTATTTACATAAAGGGTAAGGAATAAGTTTGCATTTCAACGTGTTGTTGTTTCCAAATATAGCCAAAATCATTCTTATAGAGATTTAATCGTAGAGTTGTCACCCAATTTTTATAATCTAGTTCATCTAACCGTTTAAGCATAAAATAACTTTTTTTAACATATCTCTCATCATCCATATATAAACTTCGTGTCCAAAATTGAAAACATCCTTTTGTTGCATATATAAACATTGGGTATCTTCCACAATCTCCCATGCATATATTTGAACACGTTCTATACAATCCCTATATTCAAGTCCCCATATTTATGACCAATATAACAAAGCAGGACATATTTTTGAGTCAAAAATTTTAAAATAAGATTTACCTGACATTGGTAAAATATTATACATATTTTTTAAAAGGATAACTAATACTTTTTTTTGCTTTTATAGCTAAATTTTCAGACATTTTATACAATGATAATTTACTAGTGAAATTTATACCCACATAGGTAAAGGCATTTATTGTTTCAATAAGGTTATCATTATAAAACCATTTTCTCGTTTAGATAGTTGACCTCCATTTTAATAACAACAATTTTCGTTTTTTCAATATTTCCAGTTAGTTTCCATTCTAAACAATATTTTTGAAGACCGTTGAATTGATTTTGTAAACCTACGATGGTATCCGAAATCAAACCTACATCATCTGCAAACATTAAAAGAAAAATTTCAATATCTCCAGGTGATAACTGCACACCATGAGTAGCATTTTGTCTCAAAAAGGATTCCAAATCATTAATAAATAAGCAAAACAAAATTGGACTGAGCTTACATCCTTGTCTTAAACCTAGAGGGCATTCAAAGCAATCAGTCAAATTATTAATACTACTTTTGACACGTGATTTTACTGATTTATATATACTCTGTATAGAAAAAAGTAATTTACCGTTAAAACCATGTTGGTACAATGCATAATAAAGTTTTGATCTATTTACAAAATCTATTGCCTTATTGAAATCTATAAAGGCTACATAAACCTTTTTACCTTTCATACCCTAATATTTACTCACTACTGAATATAATACAAAACCATTATCAGTGGTCGAATATCCACTACGAAAACCTGATTGGGCTTCAGTAATGTTATGTAAAGCCTCAGAGTAAAAAGTTACACGTGTTGTTAATATACTAATATATATTTCCTTTTTTATAAAGAGGAACTATAACTTCTTGTGACCAATTTGAAGGAAATTTTCCTGATGTGTAAAGCCGGTTAAAAAGCTTCCTAATATAAGGTAGTAAAATGTGTATACCAAAAAATAAAATGTTTTGCTACCAAATTACCAGAAGAAGATTTTTTAGGATTTATATTTTTTAAAGCCTCAAGAATTTCATCATCAGCTTTGTCGCTATTAAACAAACTGTCTTCAATATCATCTAATATAAGGTTATCAGGTACATTTACATCATCATCAACACTAGTTTCAGTATTACTATTGAACACCTGTTTGAAATTTTCATACCATTGATCAGATGTAATATCTGGATGACACTTTACACTGTTTGTTATTCTGTTTAGATTTCTCCAGAATAGTTTGGAATCACGAACAGTTGATTCCAGTTTTCTTAAATAAGCCTCATTATAACTTTTCCTTTTTAATCTATATGTATCTTTATAATTTTTCTTACTTTCAAGGTAATTGTCAAGATAAAAAATGCTCCTACTTTCACGGAATTTTCTTAAACATTTATAACAGTTTACCTTTAAAACCTTGCAATCTTTGTCGTACCAACACTGTTTATTAAAATTATTCATACATGTTAGTTTTCTTTTGTATTTTTTCTGAAAGGGTCACTACATGATAGAATTGCATTTTCAAAACTATTAATACTTTCCTCAATATTGGAAAGGTTATCATCAATTTGCCTATCTATTTCATCAAAAATTCCTTCTGTAGCCTTTTCTAAAAAAAGTGATTCAAACACATTACAATTGTCCTTGTTAATACAAAATGTAAAATTTTCAGATTTAAAATTATTGTTTATATTACGGCTTAATAACACTTTGTTAACAGATGTATCTATATCTAGTGCTAAACAAACTGGTAAATGATCACTTTCGGACCTATTTTCAACAGTTAGATTAAAAATTCTTTCAAAAATGTTTCTGCTATTAAAAAAATAATCTATAACACTGCAACCAAGTGGACTAACACAAGTAAAATCTCCACTATTAACGCCAAATCTACCATTTATAATATATACCGAGTAGCATTTACAAAAATCAGTCAAATCTCTACCAAATTTATTAACAATGTCATCACTATTGTGACGTGTAATAACCACATCATCATTTAAAATTTCAACATACTCCTGTAGCTCTTGAATAGACTCGCTCACTGACGTAAAATCTTATAAGTTACCTGTTCTACAATTCAAATCACCACAAATAAGTAGTACATGATTTCTAAACACATTTGCATTTTCAACAATAAGGTTTTCAAAACATTGTATGCCACGCATGTTATCTATTTCATAAAATGGGGAGTTTATTAGGTGGCAAATATAGACATGCAAGGATAATATCTTCTTCGGTATTAAAACATTTTCTATCAATATAAAGAATGAATCCATATTCAAAAGTTTTACAAATACGACTAAATAGAGGTACAAAATTATTGTTTATATATACTTATATATACTTATATATACTTAAACACCGCCCACATTTCTTCCACCTTTTTTAGAACATTTCGCTGTACAAAAATGGCAAGTGTAATTTCTTAACAAATGTTTGCTTAAATCTTTGTCTATCATCCAAGTTTCTGTCAAACAAACAACATCATTTATTTTGTCTTGAAGACCACCTATATTCCATGTTAAAATCTTTCATGTTCATTTCCATGTTAAAATTGTTCCGATCATGTGCAGGACTTCGGCCTACCTCCTTTTCGTAACCTGTATTTGATGAAGCAGCAGATGTGACCATACTGGCTGGAGAAGATGGTTGATTTGTCTCAATCCTCCTTGATGCCTTTTTGAATATTCTGGTGTTTTGGGAACCATCTAATTTCTCTTCTTGAATATATTATGTTCCACTTCTGAAATAGCCCCTCTTACCTTGTCTTGCTAGTTCTTTTAGTTCCGTTTTTTCCCAATTAGTAAGATCACTTGCAATTTTGATACCCCTTTCTCGAAGAACATCGCGAACCTCAAATAGCTTTAATTTCATAATAAAACATAAAGTCTTAAATATGCATGTAATACAAAAAGAGAGAAAAACTGTGCGCAACGTACTTACAGACGAGAAGACATATTATTTCAAATGTCAAAACAGAAGTGTAAATACCTTAAGATGTTCTACGACTCATATTTCAACAGAAGTGATTACATTTTGCATCCTAATTCTTGCATGGTATTGATGGGGTTCACAATCACATGTCTTTTGTTGTACTGTCTATTCGGCTTATTGTCATTTAATGGCTTTCATTTCCTACACTCGTCACTTCGATGTGGCGAATGCTAAATTAGGCGGCATTTGAGAAAAGCAAAGTTATAGTGGGCTGAACGGATGGTACAGCAGGGGGGGGGGGGACCTTCCGCCAGGCTTTTGTGGCATTTAGTGTACACCACACCGTCATCACGAGAGCCTTGCAGAGATACCAGCTACATGGTACACCAGTCAGAAGCCATGCTGGAGGTCGGCAAAGGGTCACAACAACAACTCTTAGTCGGTTTTTTGGTCGTTCATGCACGTCATACAAGGTTTTGGACAGCAAATTCTCTTCGAAATAACCTTGCTCATGCTGCAAGATCCGTGTTACCACGCAGACGGTATGTAGGACGCTGCATGAAGGTATTTTGCGGTCGAGAAGACCATGCATATGTAACACCTTGACGCGTTTGGAATGGACCATGGAACATACACGATGGGCCATGTAACATTAGAGACACGGTCTGTTAACTGATATGTCGACTGTTCACTGATTAGTCCACGTTCTGCATAGACTTCACAGATAGGCAGAAAAAGACGAAGTGAACGGTTTCAGGCTTCAATTATTGCTGAGCATAACTACTACAGAGGTGGGTCAGTTATGGTGTGAGGAGGCATCAACTAGGATGGACGAAACGACCTAGTTGTGCTAAAATAAGCACATTGACAGGTCAGCGATAAAAAGACGACATCCAGGTTAGGTTATATACTTGAGCAGTCTGTGATCAGTTTATTGCAATGGACGTTAATTAATGCTCGCCCCCTAATACTGAGTATGAGAAGGCGCTGCCAAGCTGTCATTGATATTTACGGGTTATACACACGGTATTTAGTCTAGAAACTGTAAACAAAAATTTAACAAATTTAGCAAACACGCTGCATGTTCTGAAATCGTCAAAGAAGTGGGACAGCCTCATGTCATCAAACAAAATCAGTGTAAAACTCATTTACAGGGTTAAATTCGTCCTTCAGCTGAATTGATAAAAGAGTTAATCAACATTTAAAATTTTCGCACGGCGCTAATAGAATTATTCCAAAAAATATTTACACTCAAACATATGATGCTTTGCAAAAGTTGAGTAGTATATTTAAGAAATAATGTATCCCGAACAGTGATTTTATTGCTCAATATATGAATTTTTGGAGTTTGGATGCGAAGAATTATATCTCGAGTGATATAAAGATGCGCATCCAAACTCCTAACAGTGATTTTATCAAGCGATCACTGATTTAGATATATTATTTCGATTCTGACTCAACAAATAAATGCTGCCGTACCTGACATTTACCTAAATTGCACCTGATTTGTTTCCGCACTTATTTTCAGCGCGTCACATTTTAGTAGTTATGTCAAGTGTATAATGATTACGTCACATGTCTAAATATAGAATGTCAAACTGTGATTTGATTCCATAATAACGCACACTTGCAACCGTTCTTCTTTGTCCAATGGGGAAATGCGGGTCGTGTTCGAATACTTAATTAGCTGTTGTGTAAGATAAATAAATAATTAAATGATGAATATACTTTATTTACCAAAGGTAAAAGAATGAAGTCTTAGAACATTCAATCTTAAGCAAGATGATAAAACAAACATATATGTACAACATGTAGTATTGGTGATTTAGGGTTTTGAGCTGATTTTTAATAATAATAATAATAATAATAATAATAATGATAACAATAATAATAATGATAACAATAATAATAAGAATGCTGCTCTAAATAGATAAATGGGATGTGTGTGGTCTTATAGTTATGGTCGTTGACTTCAATCAATTGCCCCTCACAAATGTGGGTTCGAATGTCGACATGGAATCAGGATTTGTTCATGTGAGGAAGATATCCAGTTATGTTATGAACGTCAGTGGGTCTACTCAGCTTCAAATAATTCGAGGAAAGTTACCTATTAAGGCCTTTCTCATCCGGTAAAGCTGGGAAAAGCCATATTGTAGCGGTGCGGAAATAAAGTGGTATATTTGGATAATTTGGTCGTGTTCTTCCGTATCACAAAAATATATAAGAAGGTGATTTCTTGTAGCGATTCATTCTCTGTCTGGTTAGCTATAGAATAGGTCAGGCAGAAGTGAGAAATGGTGTTGTGCGAACCATCATTCTAAATAGACAAAGGTATTTAGTTTGAGTGTGGTTTATTTCTATTCTTGAGTATTTGGTCTCGTGTTATATGCTATTACTTCGCTTGTATTCAGATTATTTACAACGATATTCGGATTTTCAAAATATCTATTTTTGTTCTGTCTAATTTGCATGAACACTTTATTTTCATAGTACAGGAGTGAGAGAGAAACATGCCTATGATACTTCAATGTCGTTCAGAGCTTATCCTCTGTAAGTGTTAACAAATTATTATAATTATTATCAATAATTAAACTAAATCTTTATTAAATATCTATTTAAAATTGTTTAGTTAATAAGATGCTGTTTCCGCTGTCTGTTAAAATTGTTAAAAACCATTGTATGAAATATTAGAGATGAGAATTGAGAAAGGCAAGATACTAGACAGATATATGTTCAATTCCATGTAATAGTTAGACATTATAAAGAATGAAACCAGAAGATGTGTATTAATTTCTTACATCCACTACCCAGGACGTCTACATGTAACAATATGACCTTTACTGAATTGGTGTGACGTAAATCACATTAAATAAATAAATAGTTTTCAATGTTTATCAAAATTGTGTCATTGTGAATAAGGAGCAGCAACTGAAATAACATCCCACACCTGTTCTACGTAGTAGTGTGCAGTTGGATTACAGAACAGAAATTTGGAAATATTAGAACTAAAATGGTTATCTCCTGGAGGCAAACTGCTTTTTATAAGCAAAATTTACAGAAGTAACTCATTGGTTGGAAATGATAAACAAAAAAGTAACAAAGCACATGTAGGGTTATACCATTTTTAAATATACATATCTACTGCAAAAATAATGTTTGAATTTTAAGAAATGATAATAATCTTCCAAAATGCTTAAAAAAACTATATGATATAAACTGATAAATATGGCGTACACAAAACATGTTTAACCGACACAATCTTACTTGTAACAGCAGAAAAAATATTTTATTCCGAATTAATTTATTCTGTTTACGTACAATATGTTAAATAATAGAAACATGTTATGCAACAACCCTAAAGAAAATCGACAATAAGGTTATGAAACCAGTATAGATGTACAACTATTGATAAATTAAAAAAAAAAAAAACATTTCATAAGATATAGCTTGTAACATTTTAATGTAAGGCAGGTTGAAAGCTAGGAAAAAAATATAACACAAATAATGTAGCGACTTAAATACAAAGGTACCATATTTTAGAAATGATAAGATTTGATTAAAGCAATGGATTTTTTCTAGAAGCATGTTTCACTAAGTTACTAACATTACTGCCAAAAAGCAATGAATCATTTCTTAAAGCATGTTTCTCTAGGTCACTAACGTTACTCCAAATATGATATAATCAATCAGTCATGAAGATATTCCAAATTCATGAATATTTAAGCCATATACATATAGTTCTGTTGGAGGTAAAGTGAAGTTTTACTTTTTCCATTTGAATTCAATAGGACTGAGTTTTGGATCTCCACGTTCTCCTTTTTGACCAGGAAGACCCAGATGACCGATGTATCCTCCAGAATCTCCTTCCATTCCAGGGAAACCCTAGTTGATAAACAATAGAACATGGTGAGAATAACAAATACATTATTTTTAAACGATGTCAAATTAGTTGCAACAGTTAATCCATTTCTAAATGAGATCAAAGAACTCATGACTGATGGAACACTATCGCTAACTTCATACATAATATTATATATTATGTGGTTTCGATTGTTGTTATTATTGTTGTTGTTATTATTGCATTTTATCTATTGCATTTTTTCTGCCTTAAAAAAAGTTTATTTAATTCAATTTGCAATCATATGTATTCATTTGATATCAATATGGGAAAATTTTAGGAATAATTCTTTGCACTATTAAGCATTTTCGGTAAATCAACTGAGTTTGCCTGACTGTTTGGGAGAACCTCAAATTACCTAACAGGGCTGGTCATAATAAGAATTAAGAAATTTGATCTTTCTTCTCATATGTTTTACATTTGAATGTAAACTGTCAAGCAAATTTCTTAAAATATATGAAAAATAAGCAATAATGTTCCACCTGTCCTTTTTCTTTGAAAATATGCTAAAAATACAGATTTAAATTGTTTGCCAAATTTAATGGTAATGATTCATTCTAAAGAAATTTTTATATATAGTATGTATAGCACACAATACATTTAAAAGATGTGTCATTCATCGCACATTTTCCTAAGATGTTTAATGTTATTTTTATAGAAGTATATTTGCCTCATACAACTTACAAATTTATTATTTAATTTTACCCATACAATATGGTGCTATATCAGTCAAATATAGTTCATATTTTTAAAACATAAATATGAAATATAAATATGAAAATGGGCGGAATCAAAAATCATATTTATTTAAAGGGACTTCTTTAGCCATTTTGTTGAAAAAAAATCTGATAAATAAACAACAACTTTTTATTGAACTTTGTTTTGCAAACTATCTAGAATGATAGAAAATGGTCTAAGAAAATTATTCCGAAAACCAATATCTTTAATTCAGTCATTAATGCTGTATAAACGTTTAAAGATTTGTTTACGTGACGTCACAATGTAACGCCAAACATCGCGTGCAAAACAAGACGCATTTATAATAATCAATATACTACTGCGCGCTGTACAATTGCATTTACGTAACAAGCAAGGGGATTCGTAACCATTTTTCTTGGATAATGAAATTAAATAAAAAGGTTATCTTTTCGGGGTTTTTTTATGAAATATGGTATATATTTTCACTCAACATGATTAAATGCCACATATTTTCACGAGCCGGGACGTTTTATCATGTTTCGTGAAAATATATTTCCTTCAAACGATACAATACCCTCTTAATATTTAAACTTATCATTTACACAATTGTAATTGTGCAAATGTGGGTAAAAGCTAACTTTTTTTTTAAATGATACTGACTCCTAGTATCTGGTAGTTATAATATAGATTCGAAATAAAGATATAATTTAATGCTTCTTGTTTATTCGTGTTTTTTCCATACGTATTATAACCTTAACAGAGAAATTGTACTTAGTTTTATTTGATTTGTTGATATTCTGAAACTATTTGATATTTTTTTATTATTTAAATGACATGCTGGTGGTCCAGAAAATCCGATAATTCCGGGATATCCAACTGGTCCTGGTATTCCAGGGAATCCTTCAGACCCCGGCTCCCCTTTTACCCATGTTACATCGTTCAGTTCTTGAGATGCTGGAACAGGATAGACCAGACATTTAAAAAAACATAAGCTAGTTTATATTTCTGCCACATAGTTCATTATACACATTGGCATTTACATGTACATGTTTACACATCAAAGGGCAATAACACAAACAGTAGAAAGTTGGTTTCCAGTGCTATTCACCGAGGACATGTCAAGCTGATGTATGTTACTTTTGTGTTATAGTCTGGACAGAAAGTAATAAAATTGGCAAATTAAACACGAAAAATTAGAAAATGGGCAATATCTCTAGAATAACGTTGTAGAGCTTTGTTATTCTTGTCATATGTATTTCTTCTTACTTTGATCTTTCAACCAAAAGGTCTCGATTTACAGGTAATATCTTTATGAGTTATGGTCTTTACAAATATTATGTAAAATCAGACACAAAGGACAGCGGCTATAAATGAATGAAATGTAGAGTTATTATACTTGCGCAATACACTCCTCCTAAGAGCAATATATTCATCTATAAAGTACGAAGTTAATATTCCAAACATTTTTCCAATGATATTTTTAGACAAATAATCATGAAAAATATAATAATATAACGCATTAACCTCACAATAAATAAAAAGAAAGTTATAATTTTTGTACTATCATTGTACTCATACTTCATAAGATACATCCACCATGAAGTCTCAATTAGTTTTTTTAGTTATTCTTCGAATAAAACTAAACAAAACTAAGCATGAAAAATAAAAAGGGATATAACTCAAGGACTATAATGGCTAGAGTTATCATGCTTGTACAGTGCATTCCTCTTTAATATAATCTACCAACTAAGAGGTTGAGTTATCACTCTTGCACATTGAACTCCCACGAATGATATCTATCCACTTGTCATGTTTTAAGCTTATATTTCAAATACTTTTCGAGATAAGCTGTGGTAAAATAGTTAAAAAGGGAAATAAGTTATAGTTAAAAAAAACATTAAAGGGAAGAGTTATCGCTCTTATGATTTCAATGTCTCAAGTTAATATCTTGAGTAGATTTTTAGTTCAACAAAAGGAAAATGTGGAACCAAAGAACAATCGGACGGACGTACGGTCTGACGGACAGACGAAAGTACGGGCGGAGACTATTTCCATAGATTGAAATGTTACCATTTCACAGTTATTAATGTTTCTATTATACTCGAAATATTCAAAGTTATAGAATAGTTCAGAATATTACGGGAAGGGCTTAATGAATGATGTCTTAATGCACATTTGCTTTTTGTTATATACATTTGTATAATAAATTTTATGTATGTTCTGCAATAAAATATGTTGAAACTAAGAAATATGACAAGAAAATGCATCAACAAATATGATAATTTATTATATCTGAAATGGAGATTAATAACTCAGTCCAGAGAACGATTTTCTAATATGACCATATTTAAAAATAAATCATACCAAGTGTAGCGTCAACTTTTGCTAATACGGACTGTTCTAAATTATAAAGACGCTGCAAGAGTTGAAAGATATCTTGCGAATAAACATCCAGCTGTGTTCCATTATTTTCATTTACGGTCGCATTTTCACCTCTTGTTTCCTTCGGATAATCCGTCAGATTTGTGTTTCCTTCTGTGTTGGGGTCGAGTAATCTTATGAGGCATTGCTGGCAGCCCTTGTCACTAAATACGTTCAGTTTTGTTTTAACTGTGTTTTGAAACGTCCTGGTGAAAAAATAATGATTTATACTAGCAAAGCATATGCATACAAATAAGTAAACATGCAATGTCTTAACAAGAACCTTTAGGAAGAGAATAACAAACGGTACAGTGTATCAAAAATAGGTTCACATAAGCCATTACTACAAAGCCAAATATAAGGGGATTTCATTTAGACCATATGTTTTACATCTTGCGATACTTCAATTGTATGTAATTATATAATTAGGCCGAATAATATGACTATTATAATCTTAGACAAAGTTACAAATTGTATTGTTTTCAGATGAAATTCTAAAAGTTTTGTTATAACATTGTGTGATTATCTTGTATCTTCTAAAGTATTATTAATAAACTTTGCTCAACTTGAGTAAAATATTTTAATCACAGAAATGTGTTGAAATTTATTCAATAGCTCAACAGTCAATAATTGTTTAATTGTATGAAAAGGCTATAAGAATTAAAAAACAAACATAAAGTACAACTTTATACGTGTACAACTTTTGCGCGGGAAAAGAAGACACACGTGTCAGGCGTGCTACAACTACGCATACGGTGAGCATACAAAAGTTATTAAAGTTTATACTCATCATTGGGCTGTAACCCTTCACTCTCAAGTAAAGTAATGATATTTCGATCAAGAAATATGCTCTAAGGAACAAATCACAACTTTTTTTTCAATATGCACACATTATTAACAGTCTACGATATATGGTCATTGAATATGAGTCTCAATCTATTTTAAAACTTGGAGAATTCAATTAAGCCAGTGAATATGATACAACACCCAGTGAATATGATTTCATAAAATGTTTGGATGACTACTATTTGGACCAATGAAATTGCAGGTATATTAAGATCATATAATAATTTCTTACATCAAATCTAAGAGAATCTGTAGTAGTTATCAATATGTTCATATATCAAACTTTGGCATAGTATATCTTTAAATGTGAAATAAAATTGCACTTACCTTATTTCAGAAAACAGATCATCTATGCGATCCGACGGCGATTTATCGTGTATATCACCATCAACACTACAATTCACAGCTCTAAGTGCATATACAAACACATTGAATCGTATAATTTTTGCCCTTAAATAAATTGCCATTTCTTCTATGTATTAGAAGTTATACAATCAATGCCGACATTAAATGACAGCTTCTAGAATTAATGCAACCAGAAGTGTCTTATTTCTTAGTTGTTTACATTTAAAACATAAGCACTTCATGTAATGTATGAACATGAACTTTCAATCAATCCAATTACCTTTATCAGCCTTTAACAAAGAAGTTCTGAACGAACTCCATCTGCCGATTTTATTATTATCTTTGTTTTTACAACGATTCTTTAAAATGAATACATTTTACATGATAAGGGTTTAAAGATCTACGCAGATAAACTTCATAGAGGAATATGTAATGTTTTATGTGGAAATGATTAGTTTTATTCATTGTTGGAATATCAATGCATAAAGTTCTAAATTTCAAGCAAAATAGTGTTTCATTCTTAATAATTAATGTACATATTTAGATTAGTTATTTGAAATGTACTTCCATATTGTATATATTTTTTTATCCTTTAAGTACAATTTCCACATCGTCCAATAAGCTAAAAAAAATGGATTGTTGAACGGGCGATCCGGGTTTGATTCCCGGACAGTGCAGACCACATTTGTTGTAATTGATCATGAAATCCGTTCTACAGTAATTTGCACTGTACCTCGGCTCTGGCATGTGCAGACGTTATCAGTTCCTTGCTAAAGTAAGGGCAACTAGTCCTGGTTATCTGCTTGACAGCTTGCCTAGGAACGATGCCACGGCTGAACTGTGCTCGGGTAAATTCAGTGTGGCTTACTACCGTGATCCGCAGTAAAAATACCAACACCACTTTAATATCCAGGAAAATGTAACTTATATAGAGTCAATGTATACCCGATGTCAATCTTGTGACAAAACATACGGGGTGTACGCTGATACATGCCTCATCATATATAAAAAGCATTACATACTGATGTCGACATAAAGAAAACTAAAAAACACTGATTTTGTAAAAAGGGCATTATATTCACTCTGAATGTCATTTATGGTTAAGTAATTTATGTGTAGATTTAACCCGTTCGCTCTAAGGAATTGCCAATTTCACATGTTTCCATATCAATGAGGTTTGTAAACCATATTCAATGATGTTTGTTCCTTAAAATTCTTGTTGAATTGAATTACATTAAGTTTCAATATTTTGGTTGTTTTGGCAACCGGATTGCATATCGTATCACCCGTAGATTTAATATTTGCCATAAATGAATGCTCGTGTTCTCGATTCTTCGATATTGTTCGGACGACTAAATACAAAATAATAATTCTTTCATCAGCAGATTTTGGCTTGACATTAAGGGTTGATCATCTCTTCAAAAACACCATGGAGGTAAAAAGGCTTGATATTGCATTCAACATAAAATAGTTATTTTGGTAATGTTCCAATTGCACGCCTGGTTCAAATTTGGAATGCCCCTTGATCATTTACCACTCTACTTATCTACTTATTATACATATGTTGTAAATAAATATAGCTAAGAATTCTTATTCATCTTAATAATTTATGCTACAATTATTGTATATGAATAGTATGTACATTTCATTCCGAAATAGAAGGAATGCGATGATTAACCTAGCTTCAGAGACAAACTGTGACCTTAAACTTGACCACCTTTATGCTGTGCACTTAAATACAGTTTTGAATATGAAACAAAAAATTGATCTATATGACTTTACCAATAACTTTATCAATGACTATTCAACCGACGTATTAAAGTATGTTCCTTGAATTCAAACAACTGGTTCACTTCCTGACTTTGCATCCTAAGTTATTTAACCTTTAATAAACCTAAACGTCATGTTTCAGCATTCTTATATTATACCAGTTAATTATCTTTTTATCCGTTTATCCAACAATATTTCTCAGGTAAACAAATTGCCAGAATGAGGCAAATTACATTTTAAATATTACTAAAGGCACATTGCAAAGTATAGTTAAATCTCAAGAAACATTTAAATACACCAGCGTCGGAAATATTATCCCACACCCACCCCCATCCACCCCCCACCCCCAAAGAAAAAAGATAAAAACGAATTGCATATACACATTCACTCCAAATGAAAATGAAAGACTACCATTTTGTCCTACTCTATGTAATGACTAACACGCATTCCGAATATCAAAATTTACATAATTCCTATTTGTGAATAAAAAAAACATCGAGCAATAATACAAGAGCATTACATATGGCATTTCAGTAACAATGTTAAATCGAGAAATTTAAATTTGTATACAATTTCCTAATGGACTTATTCGCTTAGTAAATTTCCATTGATTCAGATAGAGTTCAGGAAATAATGGTGCTAAAGGAATACTTGTTTAAGGGATATTGCACTTAGTTTATGTCGAAGTTGAGCTCATACATTATCTACAAGTTCATCCATTATCTATAAGTGTCTTGTTTCGTTAAACAAATGTATTTTCATAATTTATCTAAATTGTGATGTCACTTGAAGCATATTTTAACATTTTAACCACTCTCAATCTTGTCCTTCTTTTCTATTTCCTTTCCTTTTTTGCGTCGGGCGTGGTCGGGGGCGTTTAAGTTGCACAGTATAGATAATATGGCGACCTTCCAGCTTACTGGTGGAGGAAGACCTCAGGTGCCCTCTTTGCGTAATTTCAGGCACAATGGGGCACCTGAGAAAAATCCACCGACGATCTAACGAAGTACTGATTGGTGTTATAATAGAATGTTAAAACAAATTGTCGTGACCACTGTAGAACTCAAACCCATGATCTCTGTGTTTAGAATTAGGCACCTTAACCACCAGGCTACTGGGTTTTGTTGAAATAGACTTGGTTTTAATAATCTACTTGAATGTCTAGAAAATATACACATGCACCAACAAAATAAGGGACAAGACATTGCAGCTATCATGCATTTTTTAAACAAGGTTGTTTTTGGTTTGCTTTTCTCAGTTGCCTTTTTAACAGATGCCACAATTAAAATATAAATGACATTTTGTTTTGTTTTGAAACAACTTGATACGTTTACCATATACTAGTAGTTCCCAAAATGAGAAGAATTCTATAAGTTAAGTCTTCGATACTCACCCTTTTCCATTAAAATGTTTTGTTTGTTGTAAACTATTGGAAGTAAGTATGAGCCGCGTCATGACAAAACCAACGTAATGGGTTTGCGACCAGCATGGATCCAGACCAGCCTGCACATCCGCGCAGTCTGATCAGGATCTATGCCGTTCGCTTACAAACCCTATTACAAGTAGAGAAACTGATAGCGAACAGCATGGATCCTGGTCATACTGTGCGGATGCAATTATGTTGGTTTTGTCATGACGTGGCTCATAATTTTAAACAAACTTGATACATTAGGACAATATATCATAAAGCAAGAATAAAGATCAACAATTCAAAGGCAACACAAGTGAAGATTAACTCCCTTACATAAATGTTTCTAAAAACTTCTAGTCCGTCTACTTTGCTTAAAACTAAGTTTTCCGTGTCAATAATTGTGTTTACTGTTTGCTCTTTAAGTAGTTCTCAAAACCGGCACAAATTCCTGTACAAGCGCCAAATATCGTGGATGATCACCTTGTGCATATACATCTATATCATTTGTAAGACACACTAGTCCAATACCATTCTCCAAATCTGCTTGAGCCACCTTACCTCCATGGCCCGGGTGTCTAAAAGCAATACATCCCTGAAATATAATAACATATCTAACAAGTATCTGTAAGATGTATTGACAGGCATTTATCTTTCAGTTTACAGGCCTATTTGTTTCTTGACATTACTGATTCGTATCAAGACATTTTACATTGCTTTGTCATCAAAAAACGAATTTGATATATGATTTTTATCGTTCATTTTTAAACAAAGTTAAGTTGCAAAGGTGGTTTATTTGACTGACTAAAATTATTTGCATTTAACCAAAAAAGGAAAAATAACGTACGTTAGGATTATTTGGCAACTTTATGCATGCACTGTATGATGCACATAGCCAAGTTACATGGTCAATCCCTGACACTATGGGCGTAGCTTATTTATTAATTGATTTATTGGACATGAACTTGTTCCCCTTCTCTGTCATCACTCCATTAGCCAAAATGCCATAAAGTTAAGCATATGCACATGCGGTGCCAGATGAAAATGCTGACGATATGGGAATTTCACGCAGATGTGGATTATTGTGCGAAAATATTTTTTTTAATGCGTTTATTTAAGGTCGCCGCCGGAAAGCCCATATGGGCGACCGTACACTCAAGTCGGGCCATCCTAGAGCGTCCCGCCGAGATTTTTTCGTCGATATTTTTTCCAGCTTTATTGGTGGAGGAAGACCCCAGGTGCCCCTTCGGGCATTATTTCAGGCAGGAGCGGGCACCTGGGTAGAACCACCGACCTTCCGTAAGCCAGCTGGGTGGCTTCCTCACATGAAAGATTTCGACCCGAGTGAGGATCGAACCTACAGCGGTGAGGGACCTGTGATCTCAAATCAGCGACCTTAACCACTCGGCCACGGAGGCCCCTGTGCGAAAAAAGACAAGTGTTACATTATTTGACTTAACGTCAAACTGTATAGGAATAAGAGTATTATATTGTTTGAATGGAACAGTACGTTTCCAATCTAATATGCACAAATAATGTTTGTCTTTAACATTGTATAGCTCAGAATATCAATGATTTTGCATGTAATTGTATAGTTATCAAACCAAAAGATTTGTAAATGAATTAAGAAATATACGTTTACAAGTGTGTAGTCAAGATAGATTTCTTTAATCATCGGCAACCACTGCCAATATTCCAAAATATAATACAGGGTAAATACACAAAAAATTGCAACAACAGTCACAGAAGAACGAATATATCAAATGGATTCTGCAGATGTCAATGCACACAGAAAGGTGCATTAGAGATATTCTTGTATAAAAGTATACTTTTATAATGTTATTTTGGCGTTTTGTTATCTGTGTTTCTTGATATAAAAACATTTTTTGGCCATGCTTTCCATATGCTAATGCATGTCATATGACATATTTGTTTTGTCGATTCCGCCCTGAGTCATGCATATTGAAAACACGCAACAACGTCGCATCTGTCCGTTAATGCATGTTTTTCTCCGTAAATGTATATTTGCGCCTTGAACTTCATGAGAGCAGATCAGTTCTTGAAACCAGCGTGTACATTATTTCAGGATATTACAGGAAAACAGAAATGACGTTGCTTTAAATAAATAATTTAGAATCAACATAATTAAGTACAAAAAAACGCAGGATTTAATGTTTAAGCGAAGATTCTTATTCCAAATGTTCTACTTTTTTGGGGGGGGGTGGGGGTGGGGGGGGGTTATAAGGCATAGATGATGACCTGTTTGATATCTTAAGTCCGAATGAAGCATGATATTTTTACCTCAGCAAGTTTCACCACAGTCTTTGTAGAACGTGGAAATACTGATTTTGGAAACAAAACAAAATTGGCAAATATCTTGGCATTTTTTGGTACCAAATATGCTTTCAATAAGAATTTTTCGAAATGGGATCTTGATTAATTCGCGCAGCTCTGTAAACTGGTCGTTTCAAGTATTCATCCAAGTTCATGTCAAGACCTGGAGATGGAAAGAATGCATGTAAGATTTGTCTTGTACCACAATACCTCAGTATCTGTGAATCCATTAGACCGATGTATGATTCGATCGCATCGTTCAGCCAGTTATGAAAGCAAAAATAGGGCTTGTTAGGACAGGACATGTACAATTCAATTTAACCTACTTTCTTGTGCACATATTCTTTTGAAAATTTGCAATACTCAGTATCATTTATTGAATAGAGTAGACCATGTAACCTCTATCTATATTAATGAAACTAAAGAATATAAAATAACTTTTTTTTGTTTAATTAGATTTAAAATTCTTGATATTTATACCTTGTATATCAACAATTTCTTCTTTAAATATTTTAGTTATTTCTCGGCCTTTTGGATCTGCTTTTCTAACCAAAGTGTCCACATATGGGCCGTATGACACCGTATGGTAACTTAAAGCTTGGCCTGCAAAGTAACATGAAATGTATTTAGAATTTATCAATTTTTATTCTTTATTATAACTAGTACATGTATATACAAAAAACAC
The DNA here is from genome assembly GCF_026571515.1 of Ruditapes philippinarum. Lineage (NCBI taxonomy): Eukaryota > Metazoa > Mollusca > Bivalvia > Venerida > Veneridae > Ruditapes > Ruditapes philippinarum. The sequence goes on along the minus strand of NW_026860651.1, from coordinate 57,064 downwards.
AACTAAAACAATGTCTTATTCGTCACAATTATAGCATAATAATGTAATATTTGCAGGTGTATTTGCAATCTTATCATACTTTTTTTATTTTAAACTGAAATTTAAGAAAAAATATTAACATTTGTTTTTAAAGTCTTAGAATTGTTCAAAAACATGAAGAGTATGCATTCTTTTTTATTCATACTTTTAATTACTCTTGATGTTGTTATTCTATTTTGTATACCATGATGGGGTGTTGTGACCTGGAATAAAATAGTAAATATTCCATAGGGCTGATATGTATGACGAAAAGTAAAATATGAAAATGTGAAATGATTCTCACATTAAGAGAATACCATTAAATGTGAACTACTTTGCGATAAAGATAGCAACATATAAGCAAAGTGGTACTTTTAATGCCATAAAAAATGTATTTTTTCGCTGTAACTGTACTTATAACCAAAACTCAAAAGAAACTAAATTTGGCTCAAATATACGGGCAATAATTAATTATTTTTTTGGAAACTGTAACAGGACACCATAATAAAAGCCGTTTCAAAAATAAATGTGATATCATGTTTAGGTTTAATGGGAAATTTTATGCTCTCTTGTGGATAACCTGCTGGTCAGGATGTTTTATGTCGTGCTAATATCCGTTCAATTATTGTCAGTCCTGCTTTTACAATTAAAGAAAGATATCCAAATAATTTATGAAAATCATTAGCAATATATTATATGTAGTATATGAAAGTGAAATCGTTTGCAGGTATTATATAAGAACAAAGCGACGGATATTGCATTAGCTCCCTGATATTATGCACGGCTATACAAGCATAACACTTTTAAATGCAATACAATGTATATGTAAATACTTTTTTGTTTATTTGTTACTGGTCAATTTTCAGCAGACTACCTTCGGTCTCGCGAGATAACTAATTCCCAACGCTTCTCGTTTCATAAAACATAGCCTTAGAAAGCTACTACAACGTTTTCTGTTAACTATTCGCCTACATATTCTAAGAGGAATCACAGCATTCAATTTATTTAATTCTATTAGTTATTACACCGACAACGCGGAAAGTTCTCAACATCAGTTTCGTAAAAACAGGCAGGATGACCCATAAAACTTTTTAAGACGGCTTGTATTTAATCTGTGAAGTAATATAAACATTTGAATCAAATTAAGAAATAGTATCTCTTTGCTTATATATGCACCCATAGCCTGTTTCGTTAAATATATGCACATAAAACGCTGTACTCTTCGCTTCATATTTTGTTTTTGAATTGATTTGCTTTAGTTTATAGATTTCACAGCAGGTAAATTTGTCCACATTTTACCGGTAATTATATTTGGCGTCGAGTGTCTGCATCTACAGACAAACTTCTTTCGCTCGGACTCGAAGGGCCTGTACAAATTTGTTCAAGCCAACCGATGTTGAAGTATTACAATGACTTGTAATGTGTTATTTTACGGAGGATATTGCCGTGAACGCTATCCGTGCGTTTTGTGTTTCCATTCACATAGATAGGTTAGTTGTACGACAATTACTAACTTAGTATATAATACACACAAATACAACCTCTGCAGAGCAACACATAAATGCGAGACAACAAGTTTTGTTGTCGCTGAGGGACATCGCTCTAGAGAAGTTTAATGTATTGTGAAGTCATTCTTTGAGAACGTTTGAAACTTTAATTGATTTAGAAGGTACTTGCTTCTGGGGAGATTGCACTGTATTCCCCTTACATACTACATTCGACAAATATATAGTGAATTTTTCTAGTATTAAATTTTCTGCTAGGATGCGAGTATAAAGAAAAGTTTATTAATCTATTAGCAAGTTACAAAGGTCAAAAGCATGCAAGAATTCTGAACTGAGGGTAATTTCTAATGCTCACTATATGAAAATGCTATGAAAATGCAATGAACCATTTAGGCATGTTATGTGCAATATTTCACTTCAAATTATGTCTGGAAAATGAACCTTGCAAATTTTCTACTAGCTATGATGTTAACATCATTAGGTTTTTTAGCGTTATGTAACTTAATCAACAGGATTTCATTGAAATCATGCGGCAAACAGATCAGTTTATATTAGCCTGGTTATTGATGGTACCTGTTTTGTGGTTTTAAACTGTATCGTTCTTGAATCAATTTGTTAGTGTTTCTTTATACTTTCTGTACCCTTTGATGTTGCGGAGGGTCATGTGTTATTAGATGTATTATATATTTACAGCTTTTCATCTTAGCATATGCATTATAAGTAAATTGCAACAATTTCCTTTTTAATCAGTGTTTCCTACAGATGACATAGAACATTTATTTTGAATTTATTTATTATTACACAGGCAATAAAATCCTCGTAAATTTGCAGCTTTGAAATATTGCAATCATGACATAAAGTACACGCTTTGAGTTGGAGTTGTTGTACAATTGCTTGGGGGAACTGACACCCAAATTATGTTATTACGCAATATTGAATGTTCATTCATGGTTCGGTAAGCTACAGTTACACAGAACCATATGGTCAGCGATGGAAGCACAATTTAGAAACCGAGTCACCTTCTATCAGACATTGTTTCAGCACAGGTATCAAACACAGACAGTAATGACCTAGATACTGACCATACAACAGTCAAATATAGTACACCAAATAAACCGGTTAACAAATAAATTGCATGACTTTTTTCACAAGTTTTGAATATACATGTGTCTGGACTGGAACCTAAAACAGCTGTAGATTTAACCAAAAGAATCGGGACTTTCAAACCTGTCCGATTTAAAGATAAAGAGTCTAAATCCACATTTAAACAACATCTTAGAAAAGTAATTGCGCACAATTCTCCCTTTAATATTTCAGATCAGTTCCCATAAGAGATCATGGACAGACGCCGCGCTCTTATACCGGGAATGATCAAGGTCAGAGGAGCGGGGAAAAAGGATGGTCCTTGTACGAGACAAGCTGTACATTGACAGCAAGCTCTACATTCCAGATGCCAGCATCAACTCAAAATGATCAAGCTAGGGTCACGGAGAAACGATGATTTGAACATTGAATCCTGGAATGTAAACGGTTTGATAAAGTGTTTGACTGATGAAGACGTCGTGAATATTGTGACTTTTTTCTGATAATTGACAGAGTAATAAGGACAATTATAATATTGATGGATATAAATCAGTAGAATTTCCTAGAAGGGAAAGCTCGAAGGCTAATAGGGGTCATTTTTTTTTTTTTTTTTTTTTGTTATAAAGAAATATATAAGGATGGAATAAGTATTAGTGACAAAGATTACTCAGGTATTATCATGGTAAAAGAATCTTTTTCGATTAATACGAGACATGTATGTTTGTTTTCTTTATATACATGTACCACCTAGTAACTCTAAATATTGCAATTTGCATAAAATTGGATTTTGTCAAGTCGCTTGAATTAAACAGTCGAATATATACGGAATTAGACACTGTGTCAATAATTTGCGAATCGAATTCAAGGTGCGGAAAAAAGTCTGATATTATACAAAACAGAACAGATTTTAATAGATTTATATATGTGTTACATGAAAATGAATATTGTATTAATGAAATTCAAGATTTTCTATGGATAGACCTGTCAATACCTCAGGTATATAAGTGTAAGATATATGTAGAAGAAATCGGTTTAAAATTGTAAATGAGCGTTGTTGTAACGATACTGGGATTTAACCAATATGATTCCGAACGGGAATTGTTTGATCGATACCGTTATATGCTCTAACGAGTTATTTTCCTTTATTTCTCGATGTTTATACATGCTCTGCAAATGCACCTATACAGATTTATAATAATATATGTCATATGTTGCGATTCTAGGGGTACGTTGGGCGATAACGGGACCATATTCCATCATATGGTATATTCTTTACCTTAATTTAACAATTTGTTACGTGTAAATTTTTTTATTACACCTGTGAAATTATGAAATTACAACTTCATTTATTACGGCGAAATTTCGTCATCCTATAAGCCTGCTATTGTATAGCACGCGACTCATCTGGCGGCCCAATGACAGATGAAATTTCTGGTAAAACTAACGGAAACACCCGTCTGATATGCAAGAAAAAAAAAGTTTAAATGTCTTATGTGAAAATGTTATATGTAAAAATGTTATGATTGCAATTGTTTGTAAACTTCGTTTGAAAGAAGAAAAGTTGTAAGATTATAAAAAATATTATGTCAAGAGAAATGCACGTTATTGTTAATATTGCCCAAAGGGGTACGGCTCATTGAATGTTCACAAAATATGCATTTGATTGTACATTTAATATCCAAAGTCAGACGATTCCAATAACACTATATACTTATATATAGACAAGGGTACAACTCCTATAAGAAGGTATCTATGTCCAATCAGAGTTTTCTGCCTTGCAGTTTTATAAACGATATAGCATTAATAAAAAGGATTAGGAAAAAAGATGATACCCTGCACCGTGTTGGCATATATTCTTTTCTGTTTGTACTTTTATTACTCTAAAAGCCTAATAAGTTGACAATTTCCTTGACTTCACATTTGCCCCAGCTCCCTTTATATTCAATCATTGTTTGTGATATTCATTCTTGTAGACTTTGTGCAACAACACGTGTTTACGACATCTAGTGTCTACAATGGAAAAAACACTAAACGATAAGAATATTTTGATCATTTTGCTTCCTTCTATTTTACAATTTAACATTTTAAATGGACATGTCATGTGACCACGTACCGGGACACTATCTTGATTAAGTATTCGTATAGACTTACACTGCCCCTTCGTCAGTACGAACTGTACAACAAAAAACAACTACCTGCTGCCACCCTCAACTGATAGATCTACCCAGAGTACTTGCTGTTTCACACTAGAATGCATCCAATGAAGAAGGTTCAAATGCACAGAAGGAATACAAGAAGACCCAACCATGCCCGCTGCCCGTTTCAATCTGCTGATCATGCCGGACCAGACGAGCTAGTTAACCCACCGGCGCTATCTTAAAATATACCATGTCTCCAAGGGATTCAGACTTCAGGGACAATTAATATAAAAAATCCACTAATGTGTGATGATTCGAGCATAACTCGAACAAAGGTCTGTGGGACGCTATCTTAACCTGTGGAAGTCGTGTAAATCGAGTAAAAGAAGTCGTGTTAATCGTGCTAGTCCGTACTATATCAAATTGGAACCGTACATCAATCGTATTTATTCGTATGCAAGTCGTGTGCAAACCTTACTTGACCGGGTATATCCGTGCTTTATTCGTACATACTCGTGCTACATTCGAATCTAACTCGTAAAACAATAATAAACAGGCACGGTTGTAACTCAATACTCGTACCAGTCAACCCGTGTATAACCGAGTATAGCGTATTGAAACCATGAGTCCAACCGTGTTCTTTGTGAGACAGCCTTTATCGCAGTAAATACGAGTACATCATCCTGCCCGTCCAAAGTGTTCATGTGCTGCCCTCCTTATACGCTTCCGTACGCTCCCTTCGTAGCTCAATGAATAAACTAACGTTATTTCACGTTAAAAAAGTGAACGAAAGTGAAACATTCGACCGATGTCGAACATTTGATAACAATTGATAACAAATATTGCTGACACGATCAAGTCTGACACTCTGGCAACAAAATTAAAACTATAATATAACAACCACAACTAGTACGATTCACGTGCAATACATCAAATCTGCATGAATGTAAATATGAAAAGAAATATTCTTTTAAAAGCTAAACATGAATATAAGGAGCCCGTATAATTTGATTCTTCATATGTTTCACTAAATTCTTTATTTTGTTCCCTCACAATATTTATAATAACTTAAACAGATATCCAAATTTCCGACCCGAAGGCATTTTCAGTTAATTTAGCTTAACCATAAATACTCTGAAATATTGCTAAGCCGAAATGTTTGTGCTGAACATTTTTGACCCGAAAGGTATTTCTAATCAAAGGAATCCGAAATTTCAGTCCCCGAAGGCATTTTTAATTAATTTAGCTAAACCATAAAGACTCTGAAATAATGCTGAGCCGAGATGTTTGTGCTGAACATTTTCGACCCGAAAGGTATTTCTAACCAAAGAAAGATACAAGGGGCAAGGTCAGGTGAATACGGAGAATGGGGGAGCACAACAATTTTATTTCTGCTGCACTAAAGGCGCCTTGTGTGATGACTGGTTGTCAACCCCACCCCCGCAATCTGACATTGGCCAAACCTGTTGTGGGTCTTCGTTTTTGTTTAGTTTGTCTTGTAAATTCCGCATTGAACTTAACAGATTTGCCTTTAGAAACAGCAACCTAAATGGCGGGACCATGAGTTGTGAAGATAATGGCATACAGTGCAATATTAAACAAACGAATAACTGATTAAAACGACAAATTTATTGTGTTCCCTACGTGCAAATTACATAAAAATGTCTTTACACTCTATGCAAAGATGACAACGTACCAGACCGTATTTCAATGGCATATTCTGATTTCCTATCAACCACGTTTTATTACAGTATACGAGTAGACAATGGCGAGCTATAAACATAGCTCAGCTATTGCGAACGGAAATTAATGAGTCTGGCATCAATGAACTTGTATATCTAGCCGATAAGCTTCATTTCCTTGTGTTTTTTACAATATTTAACAATATAACGTTCATGTAATGTTCTACATGCATCATATTGGAACACATAGTAAAAAATTTAAGACATATTATAAAACATAAAATGAGTATTGGAACATAATTACACACTATATACACTAGTAAACAGTAGAGAAAAAAATCCTAAAGTACTCCCAAACGGCAAAATTGAAAATAATACAGACTAGGTTTGAGTGAGTCTGTTCATTGAACTGTAAAGTGCTAGATACGGTCTACGCTTTACCAGAATGTTTGTTTGTTTGTGTGTTTGTTTGTTTCATTTTACGCCTTTTTCCAACAGTATTTCAGTCATATAGGCGGGTAGTTTCCTAACCATCGTTCCTGGAGAGTTACACCAGTACTAGACTACCTTCCTCCGCGCTAAACTACCAAAGCATCTCCCGGGGATCGAACCCACGCCAGAGAGGTACAATCTGCTTTCGTTCAATATGTTTTACAACCAATATCACTGTTTAGAAATTCCTTAATCTAGTATTCTACGCTATGCCATTTAAATGCTCATTTTATACATTCCTAAATGATTGTTAGGTAATTTCGTGGTCAAATAAACATAAGTCAACTTACGCCCGTATCCGTTCGTTCATTTGATGTTATATTTCAGCAAATAGAAATATTTGAATTGATTAAGACTCACATGTCCATTCCATGTAAACGATCTTTATAGACCAGATGCTATTGATAACAAATAACATTCTGGGCATACATTTTCAAGTTTTAGACTTCTCGTGCAAAACAATTTAATTAGACGTGCGAATTTTCTATCTTCAGAAAAGTTACATTTAAATATAGGTGTGTTTTACTTATAATAATGGACCCTATAGCAAAACCGCTGTCAAGGTTAAAAGGAAACACAAGCAAAATTTTCATTTCTTGGTTTAAAATTTTCATTTAATATTCTGTAAATGTCCTCAAAATTAGTACACTAGACAGTGAAAGGAGCACACAGATTTTCTGACTATAATGATTAAAATGGTGGTTTCCTTACTTGACCCACGTGGTTCAGGTTAGGGCATTAAGATTTCACAAAAGTTGCCACAGAACCCTGAAAACATAAAAGAACATGTCAAATATATTACATAGAGTTGTTTAAATCAAACAATATCCACAATATCTGTTATTGTTACTTCCATGGTTCGTTCAAGTTGCATGACTTGTTTTAAAACTACTCGGTGATTCTGACAGCGTCTAAATTTCTTTCAACATATATTGATATATTTACATATAAAACATTTATACATAAATTCATGCTGGGACATTAAAAAATGTCATTTTAGCTTAATTTGAGTGCATAAAATCATTTTAATATTTTTGTCATCAATTTGCCTGAGAATCCCTTTAATATTCCAAAACCCGTTATATGTAGGAATATCTGCATAATTATGTAATAGTAGGTTATGTGTATCTATCTATATGGATGCTACGTATATGCTAATGGGCGTTATTCTTTAAACATATCATTTATAAGCTCTGTGATATACTGCGCCGATTTTGTGCTCTATCATAAATGTTTTTCTAACATCAAATTCTTTTTTATTTATGTAAATCTTTTAAGTGTATATAAAGATATATCTCTGTTGTCTGCAGGTTACAAAATTTAGTTTGAATTTTGAGATAGAATAAGATTAAAATTCGTGTGTATGAAAGAAATAATAGGTATATCATATATCCTAGTGAGAGAATGAACGGTTAAATACTAAGTAAAATAGTGAAAAATATTAAATTCCGCAACATCTTATTATGTTAAGTACAGTATTCAAGACAGTGTGTCAAAAACCGAAACATACAACACAATTAAAAATTATAGAAATAGCATAACTTTACCATTTTAAAATTATAGCAAAACACATGTCATTAGTTTAATCGTATACCATTTAAATTAAATGAAGAGTCATGTCGTATAGTGTAACAACATTAGATCTTTCAAAGATGTTATGAAAATGAATTCATTTTGCCATTTAAAAACCTTATATACTTGAAATATGAATCTGCTGTAGTATTATATTTACGGATTTATACATAACTCTGTTTATATTTTACATTATTATCTTTTTCTATTTTCATTTTATACATAGTTGAGAGAATAATCGATCTAAAAATCCAACGGAAACATCTGCTTACATATGTATAAAGGTGAAGAAAAATAAAATGTATCTATCTACGGAAACGATGGACATGATAGTTCTATTAACTTTTCTATGTCTTGGACTTTCGGTAAGCATGCCACTTTGCAAATGTTGTTACAGATATGACGCAGATCTTTATGGTAGTAATGATAAATTCATTTTTCATGAATGTTTTTCTACTCATGAGGCCAGCCAGTTCGTGCCTGAAACAATGCAAGAAAATCGGAGGCCTTCCTTCAACTATAAAGCCGGGAAAACGCCATGACTAAGTCGCTGTGACTTAAAACAAAATAAAAAACAATCATTATTAGTTTTTATTTTTACTTTTGTCTTTCCCTAGTTAAATAGTTTACATATAAGTAATGTAAAACCGTTTATCAATTAGAGCGTTTGGCTTTTGATAAACAAACAAGGCACTTCAGAATCGAGCTTTACTTGGTGAACGACCAATTTACTTTTAATTTATTATGAAATCTTACTTTAAGGGACCAATTCGATACTGCTGATGTAAAAAGGTGATTGCTTTACAGATGAGCTAGTCTAGAACTGATTGTTTTAAATAGATACGACGATTGCATTTGGCAAAACCCCTCAAAATGATTATTGATTCAATAGTTCAACTGCTTCAGGGTTGGTGAGGGGCACACGAGGTCCTTATCCACCAGCGAAACTTATGACGTTTACAGCATTGAGGTTAAATCAAGAAAAAATATGCAGGATTTGGATGTGTACTTTCTTCTCCTTTATACCCAACTAACAACTACAACTAATCTCATTAGTCGGAGAAGTAATCAAATTATCAACATTTTCTGTTCAGAGCTGGTATTGTGATATAAGAAAAGGCATTCTAGCAGGAAAACAAACACATTAGTAAGTAAAGATAGTTTCAGATAATCTGATAAAGCCAATCGTTTGTAAAACAGACATCATTTTAACGACTGAATTCTTAAACTGGCTGTGTCAGACTCGTATTCAGCAAATGCTTTCTGTCCGCTAATGCATGTTTGTCTGCAGTTTTACTATCATTGTGTGCAAGCGATGTATCGTCACCTTAATGCAATAACTGATTGCCCACCATTAAAATTAGAAGGACTTATTTCGTTATTGCAATAAAGAGACGGTATGAGATTAATATGAATACTGGTGACTTATTTACACTTTTTGATGCTGAATTTGTAAATATATAACCTTCATTCGAACAGCATTTCCGTATTTTTAATATTGTTCATTATCCTTATTCAAGATATGATTCCCCTGTGAAAAGCAACGACATTGCTTTTTCTACGTGAAAAGAAACGGCATTGCTTTTTCTACGTGAAAAAACAACGACGTTGGTTTTTTGTACGTGAAAAGAAACGGCATTGCTTTTTGTACGTGAAAAGCAACGAAATTGCTTTTTCTACATGAAAAGAAACGACATTGCTTTTTCTACGTGAAAAGAAACGGCATTCCTTTTTCTACGTGAAAAGCAACGACATTGCTTTTTCTACGTCAAAATTTGCAAATTCAACAACAGAAAAAAGATCACTCCTCAAAATGTTTGTATGACCTCGATATCAAAATTGGGATTGTAAAATTCGTGGTCAAATAAACATAAGTCAACTTACGCCCGTATCCGTTCGTTCATTTGATGTTATATTTCAGCAAATAGAAATATTTGAATTGATTAAGACTCACATGTCCATTCCATGTAAACGATCTTTATAGACCAGATGCTATTGATAACAAATAACATTCTGGGCATACATTTTCAAGTTTTAGACTTCTCGTGCAAAACAATTTAATTAGACGTGCGAATTTTCTATCTTCAGAAAAGTTACATTTAAATATAGGTGTGTGTTTACTTATAATAATGGACCCTATAGCAAAAACCGCTGTCAAGGTTAAAGGAAACACAAGCAAAATTTTCATTTCTTAGTTTAAAATTTTCATTTAATATTCTGTAAATGTCCTCAAAATTAGTACACTAGACAGTGAAAGGAGCACACAGATTTTCTGACTATAATGATTAAAATGGTGGTTTTCTTACTTGACCCACGTGGTTCAGGTTAGGCATTAAGATTTCACAAAAGTTGCCACAGAAGCCTGAAAAACATAAAAGAACATGTCAAATATATTACATAGAGTTGTTTAAATCAAACAATATCCACAATATCTGTTATTGTTACTTCCATGGTTTGTTCAAGTTACATGACTTGTTTTAAAACTACTCGGTGATTCTGACAGCGTCTAAATTTCTTTCAAACATATATTTGATATATTTACATATAAAACATTTATACATAAATTCATGCTGGGACATTAAAAAATTGTCATTTTAGCTTAATTTGAGTGCATAAAATAATTTTAATATTTTTGTCATCAATTTGCCTGAGAATCCCTTTAATATTCCAAAACCCGTTATATGTAGAATATCTGCATAATTATGTAATAGTAGGTTATGTGTATCTATCTATATGGATGCTACGTATATGCTAATTGGCGTTATTCTTTAAACATATCATTTATAAGCTCTGTGATATACTGCGCCGATTTTGTGCTCTATCATAAATGTTTTTCTAACATCAAATTCTTTTTTATTTATGTAAATCTTTTTAAGTGTATATAAAGATATATCTCTGTTGTCTGCAGGTTACAAAATTTAGTTTGAATTTTGAGATAGAATAAGATTAAAATTCGTGTGTATGAAAGAAATAATAGGTATATCATATATCCTAGTGAGAGAATGAACGGTTAAATACTAAGTAAAATAGTGAAAAATATTAAATTCCGCAACATTTTATTATGTTAAGTACAGTATTCAAGACAGTGTGTCAAAAACCGAAACATACAAACACAATTAAAAATTATAGAAATAGCATAACTTTACCATTTTAAAATTATAGCAAAACACATGTCATTAGTTAATCGTATACCATTTAAACATTAAATGAAGAAAAAAAGGTCATGTCGTATAGTGTAACAACATTAGATCTTTCAAAGATGTTATGAAAATGAATTCATTTTGCCATTTAAAAACCTTATATACTTGAAATATGAATCTGCTGTAGTATTATATTTTACGGACTTATACATAACTCTGTTTATATTTTACATTATTATCTTTTTCATTTTTCATTTTATACATAGTTGAGAGAATAATCGATCTAAAAATCCAACGGAAACATCTGCTTACATATGTATAAAGGTGAAGAAAAATAAAATGTATCTATCTACGGAAACGATGGACATGATAGTTCTATTAACTTTTCTATGTCTTGGACTTTCGGTAAGCATGCCACTTTGCAAATGTTGTTACAGATATGACGCAGATCTTTATGGTAGTAATGATAAAATTCATTTTTCATGAATGTTTTTCTACTCATGAGGCCAGCCAGTTCGTGCCTGAAACAATGCAAGAAAATCGGAGGCCTTCCTTCAACTATAAAGCCGGGAAAACGCCATGACTAAGTCGCTGTGACTTAAAACAAAATAAAAAACAATCATTATTAGTTTTTATTTTTACTTTTGTCTTTCCCTAGTTAAATAGTTTACATATAAGTAATGTAAAACCGTTTATCAATTAGAGCGTTTGGCTTTTGATAAACAAACAAGGCACTTCAGAATCGAGCTTTACTTGGTGAACGACCAATTTACTTTTAATTTATTATGAAATCTTACTTTAAGGGACCAATTCGATACTGCTGATGTAAAAAGGTGATTGCTTTACAGATGAGCTAGTCTTGAACTGATTGTTTAAAATAGATACGACGATTGCATTTGGCAAAACCCCTCAAAATGATTATTGATTCAATAGTTCAACTGCTTCAGGGTTGGTGAGGGGCACACGACGTCCTTTTCTACCAGCGAAACTTATGACGTTTACAGCATTGGGGTGACGTTAAATCAAGAAAAAATATTCAGGATTTGGATGTGTACTTTCTTCTCCTTTATACCCAACTAACAACTACAACTAATCTCATTAGTCGGAGAAGTAATCAAATTATCAACATTTTCTGTTCAGAACTGGTATTGTGATATAAGAAAAGGCATTCTAGCAGGAAAACAAACACATAAGTAAGTAAAGATAGTTTCAGATAATCTGATAAAGCCAGTCGTTTGTAAAACAGACATCATTTTAACGACTGAATTCTTAAACTGGCTGTGTCAGACTCGTATTCAGCAAATGCTTTCTGTCCGCTAATGCATGTTTGTCTGCAGTTTTACTATCATTGTGTGCAAGCGATGTATCGTCACCTTAATGCAATAACTGATTGCCCACTATTAAAATTAGAAGGATTTCGTTATTGCAATAAAGAGACGGTATGAGATTAATATGAATACTGGTGACTTATTTACACTTTTTGATGCTGAATTTGTAAATATATAACCTTCATTCGAACAGCATTTCCGTATTTTTAATATTGTTCATTATCCTTATTCAAGATATGATTCCCCTGTGAAAAGCAACGACATTGCTTTTTCTACGTGAAAAGAAACGGCATTGCTTTTTCTACGTGAAAAAGAACGACATTGGTTTTTTCTACGTGAAAAGAAACGGCACTGCTTTTTGTACGTGAAAAGCAACGAAATTGCTTTTTCTACATGAAAAGAAACGACATTGCTTTTTCTACGTGAAAAGAAACGGCATTGCTTTTTCTACGTTAAAAAGCAACGACATTGCTTTTTCTACGTCAAAATTTGCGAATTCAACAACAGAAAAAAAGATCACTCCTCAAAATGTTTGTATGACCTCGATATCAAAAATTGGGATTGTAAAATCAATTTCATTAATTAAGTATAGGTTAGTGTTATTTTGTAAGCATTTGCAAAATTAAATTGATCATGATCGACCAATTTAAGATGATTCAGCATTATCAGCCTTGATTTTCACTAAGTTGTTCCAAAGTGAAAGTAGGCAAAATTCATATAAAAATAAAGCTAGCAATGTAAAATGATGACCAATTTGCAATTTCACTTCCAAGTCAATGTTTTAAGGACCAAGATAAATTAACTAAAAATAAAAACAATATTTACGTTGAATCTGCTTGATTTCTGAAGACCATGAACAATATATCATGAATGGCAAAATCCAGCTTAAAGTATGTTGTAGTGCAGGCAGAATCACCTTAATGTCGAAAATGCTTACTTATAACCACTAGCCAATTAGGTGTTTGAAATTAGTTTTATAAAACTGTCGAGTATACTGATAAAGTTTGGCCGATTTACCAAAGTAAATGAGTTGTGATTTATTTCCTTTGAAATACTACAATCCTATTGGACAAAAAATATTTTCAAACACAAATCAGTCTTTTTTGTAAAGGAACAGTGTCTGTCACAGACAACATTTTTGATCTATTGTCGAAATCATCCTAAAATTATGTACTTTAGGGCCTGATGACATTTACTAAAATAAAGGATGAACAAATTTTACTTTTAGGTAATTATGATGTTGAAGAATAAACCCAAGGTATTTATTTATTAGACGCCGCGTGCACGCTGGGGCTGGTAGATATGCATTCGTCTATTCAGCAATAGGGAATATTTTAGTATTGCTGTTGTATATTTTTCTTTTGTTTTAACAAAATCAAACTGTTTTCACATTCTCTAATTAAAATAGATTTTCTGATGTACAACATGTCACCGTGTTTTAAGGAATCAAAATAAACGTTTAACTGAAGGGATAGTGCCATGTTAGAATATCATATTCTTTTTTATTTTCATCGTTTTTTATTACCTAATAAATAAGGTGTTTTATTAACCTAAAAATAAAGTGTAAATTAGCCAGTCTATATTCTAACGACGAAAACTGAACAAGTGGTATGACTTAAATACCAAACGGATATTTTTTGGTGCAACGGGCGCAACGGACATGTTTTTTTTTTTCAACGTAAGCTATGCTTGTTCGTGAAAATTGACATTTAAGTTAAAAAGAAAGATTAACCGAGTGAAATAGTAAGTTTGTTTAAAATGTATCACAAATATTTGCAATAGGTTGTTTTAAAGGATTCTATGACGATTAGATTGATTGTTTATTACATTTAGTACTTCTGTATCTAAATTCCCCGGTAAGTGAATTGCAAACAAATATGGAATCTTGTGTTCAATCAAATAGTTTTATCTTTCATAAATAAGTAAGTAAAACGTAACTAAGAATTGATTATGTTTAACAGTTTATTCATAACTATTTTTTGATATTACAGATATATTTTTGCTATTTGTAATATAACAGAATAGTTCGTCCTCATAATAATTAGAATATTATCCCATTATTCCATGGGCATTTTGTGAAAAATGGCTGTTTTCATTGAAAAACCTCTCTTTACAAGTTCAAATTGCTATAAAACAATAAAATTGCTCCAATACTAATCAATCTTGGCACAAATGTTAACTGGACCATTGCCTTTGCAACAACATGCTCAGTCTTAAATTTCCTGCTACCATGGCAACGAGGGGACATCTCAAATTTGCCAAAAATCACTATTTTGCATTGATTTTTTCAATCAAAATTGATTTCAAAGTGTTGCAACTTCTCAATGGATTGATAGTGAGTCAAAGGATTTTCAGCATTGGTTACATGTTACCTTATGATACACCTGGGGTCATTCTTAGTCCCTCACAAGTCCAAAATTTTCTTGGTGATGAGGAGGACTGCCGCCCCCTTCAAATCCCCTTAACAGAAGGGAGCACATCCCTCTTCTAGCAACCACTTGATGTATCTTTTGGATAGGTGTAGTCGCCGAGAAAATGGTCACTTTTTAAACAACATTTTAAAAAAAACAAGTATTGGGCCCTAAATATGGCATTTTTCATTTGAGACAACATACAAGGGGGTGGGTTAAAAGGCGTAGAAAGGCGTTTATATCTGGTAATGGGCTGACAGAAAATGATGAAAATACCTGAAATTACCTAACATATCGCTTTTTTTCATGTTAAAACATGGCCTTTGATATAATTTTGGAGAAAAGTTGTTGTTTTCTAGAATTTTTTTTTCATAAACACATTACCGCATAAGCATTTTGTGAAAAATGGCTATTTTCATTGAAAAGTCTCTCGTTACAAGTTTAAATTCCTATAAAACTATAAAAACTGCTCCAATACTAATCAAACTTGGCACAAATGCTGACCGGACCATTGCCTTTGTAACAACATGCTTAGTCTTAAATATCCTGTTACCATGGCAACGAGGGGACAAAATCCAAAATCACTATTTTGCCTAGATTTTTTTCCATTAACATTGATTTTAAAGTGTTGCATTGTCTTAATGAATTGAGATAGTGTCAAAGGCTTTTCAGCGTTGTTTACGCGTAACCTTATGATCCACTTGGGGTCATTTTTAGCCTCTCACAAGTGCAAACCCTTCTTGGCGATGAGGGGGACTGCCGCCCTCCTTCAAACCACCCAAACAGAAGTGGGCACATCCCTTGGCAACCCCTTGATGTATATTTTGGATAGGTGTAGGCCCCGAAAACGTGGTCACTTTCTCAAACAAAATCAAGTGCTGGGGACTGAAATCGACCAAAATTCGATATTATAGGACACATGATTTCACCACCTTTAAATTAGTATACCAATCACTTTATTTTTACTTGTTATCCAATTTTTTTTTTTTGTTGCTTCAACCAGACCTTTCGATCTTTGTCGCAACAGACAAACATTTCAGAATTTCAGACGTGGCATTACTTTTGTGAATTTATGCGAAATTCTACTTTTTCACAAAAATATGAAACTTAATTATCAAACAACGAGCACATTGAAAAATTGATAAATGCTTTGAATAATCAATTGTAATAGAGAACAATTATCAAGGCTGTTTTTGTACATTACCCGTTACTGTTCACATCACTTGTCGGCTTCTTTGATGTGCAACATCAACATTTAACTTGTTTATTTATTTGTTTACACAAAACACGTTGTCAGATAAACATAGTGAACAGCTGAGTTTGCAGCGCGTTCCCACGACACAGTTTACTAAAAGATGTAAAGTAGTCAACAAGTGTAAGAGTGATAAGGTTGAGGGGTGATATTTAATGCATAAAGCCTCTTTAAACTAGTTTTTTAAGTACTTTACGGATATGACTGATGTATTTTTAAACAAAAAATAAGGAACACTGTTTACTAATATTACATGCCAAGTGGTAGCGCACCTAGTTTTGAATATGAATTCTGAATACCTTAAGGGGTGTGAGGCATTATCAGGCATATAGTTTGTACTTTGTTATGGTTATTTTTAGATGGGTCTATTTGACATCTGAAATTGTATATAGTGATATTTATTCTTAGCAAGTTTATGAAAAAAAGACGTAAATTGATAAATCAATGTTGCTAATTGTTCTTAATTACACAGTGAATGCACAAAATCATTGCTAAACTTAAAAGTACAGCTAAATATTCTTTTCAAATAATAATTATGTTTTTACATATAATTACCCATTTGCAATGAATAACAGATACAAATTATGCTCAGTCACACTCCTTATAAGGCCACAATAGTATGACACAAAGTTGTTTACGCCCAATTACTCATGTTTTGTTATATAAATCAAACTGATTTTGAAGCGGATAGGCTTTTCTGTTTGTCCGAATCATATCCTTATCATGAAAAGCTGGTCACTACTATATAACTTAAAGTGTTTTGCTCACGAACCAGGTCTATAGATTTCATAAGTGAAAAGAAAATCTGCTGAAGGCACTGCGAAATATTCATATTATTTGGCACGAATGGTCGACATTAAAAGATGGTGTCTCCTGTACCTACTCTTACGAGGCAAATGGAAAAAAAGGCAATCATGAAACAATGAGTGTATTTATTTAGTTAACATTAAAATTAACGCTTCTTTCGTGACAAAATACTGCTCACCGAGCGGTACTGTACTTAATCATCTTTCATGCTCTCAATTCATTTAATAGTTTTAAAAAAAAACATGTTATTTCCGCATGCACAGGCGCTTGCACAGGTAGACAAAAATGAATTTATTTCGCAATCTTATGTGACGTTAAGTGTATGCGTACCGGATAGTGAATATAAAAGCAGAAACATTTTTTTGACATTTAAACTGTTTGTATAATTTATTTAAGTCGAGATATTTTTTCAAGTTGTGCATAGGAGTTCGTTTCTTAGAAGTAAGTATTGCTCTTTTATACGTTTTACATATTTATTTGTCTGATATAGATTTTGTGAATAATTGAAGTGATAGGAGCAATTAAGTCATTATCAGTTTCAAGATTAAAAAGCAAAAACCGTTTTGTCGAGCAACATTCTATTAAAAGCAAACAGTTTGATTGCTGCTGAGATTCATTGCTCTACAGATGTTAAATTTACTAAGAAGTCTTACTCTAGGGACAAATTCGATACTGCTGATGTAAAAAGGTGGTTGCTGTACAGATGGGCACAACCTCTCTAGATGTTAAGTGTTTCAAATTCGTTCATAAACTTGATAGGATTTTAAAAACTTAAATATGATATTGACTTTGCTCATTTGAAATAGAAAAATAAAAATTAAATTTTTAAAATCGGGCTCGTATCTCTGTAAAAATTTAAAACTGAAAAATTGGATCAAAAAATTAAAGTGTTTTTACACCCTTTAAATTTTCAACATAAAAAGGATTTTTAAAATGTAAAAGGGAGGGTTCCCCAATCTCTTTAAAAGGGGCTCAAAATAACTTTTCCGTTTTTAAATCTGGACCGGGGCCTAATAGGGAAATTTTTTCAATTCCCCTTTCCCCACACAGCCAATCTCGGCGACTTTCTTTTTTTTTTAAAACGATGGGGTTTTAAATTTGTTTCCTAGGAAAATAAAATACTGAGTGGGAAAAATTTCCCACGTTTTCAAGAAAAATTAGGGCCCGGCCCCCATATAGCCGACAGATAAACTGCAAAACAATCTTGCCATTAATAATTGACTCAATTATTACATGTTATTTTGTAACAAAAATTATTCAAATGTTATTTTGCTAATCAAAAATTTGTTTAACTTCAACGGATAACGGTATTTTTATACTTGTTCTAATACCTTTGTAAAAACGGATTTGATTGCTTGACTAAAAATAAATCCGACTTATAAAGAAGGCGAAATATATACGGTCGCCATCAGATCTACATAAAGGAAATAAGTAGATCTGAGCTAGTCAGATTGGATGGTTCTCTATGGTACCGCTGCTCTCTTTATTTTCAGCAAATTAATTAAACTTACAATTTAAATTGTATTTATCTGTTACATCTTGGCTGTAAACTACACATGCCATTCGAAGAATAAGTCAATCAGCCATGTTTTGAATTAGTACTAAAATTGACTGACAAACTTTAATACCATGGCAGCTCTTGAAATGTGTAATATTGATTTCATTTAGGTACACTTTTAAAAAAAAAATCCTTACTGTTACTTTAGATAAAGTTTGATTTTTTTACAGACCACTGTTACTTCCTTAGAACAGTATTACAAATTAACCAGATAAAGACAAGAAATCATTGTTTGGCTTCGAGTTGTAAAACTTAAATAATGAAAACGTCTTTGAGCATATTAATTACACCATTTTCATATGAGAAAGAAAATTAAAAAAAATATTCTGAGTTTTTACTATATAATTTGATATTAAGTAGAATTTTTTAAGGCGCGTGGGGGAAGGGTGCGGTTTGTGGCAGCGAATGACGTCACAGCAGTTTCAGCAGACAAATTTACACTTGTGACAAAAACAGATAAATAAATGAATAATTCAGAGTTGAATGTTTCATGAAATCTAAACTATACTACATTATACTATAGAAAACAAACAAAAACTCGAATAAGTCAATCAGCCATGTTTTGAATTAGTACTAAAATTGACTGACAAACTTTAATACCATGGCAGCTCTTGAAATGTGTAATATTGATTTCATTTAGGTACACTTTTTAAAAAAAATCCTTACTGTTACTTTAGATAAAGTTTGATTTTTTTTACAGACCACTGTTACTTCCTTAGAACAGTATTACAAATTAACCAGATAAAGACAAGAAATCATTGTTTGGCTTCGAGTTGTAAAACTTAAATAATGAAAACGTCTTTGAGCATGCATATTAATTCCACCATTTTCATATGGGGAAAAGTTTTTATTATGTAATTTGATATTAAGTAGAATTTTTTTAAGGCGCGTGGGGGAAGGGTGCGGTTTGTGGCAGCGAATGACGTCACAGCAGTTTCAGCAGACAAATTTACACTTGTGACAAAAATAGATAAATAAATGAATAATTCAGAGTTGAATGTTTCATGAAATCTATACTATACTACATTATACTATAGAAAACAAACAAAAACTCGTATAAAATGCCTTATTTCATTAACGTAGTACAGTTGAGTACGTTACTTTTAATGTCACATATGTTATTGGATCAAATGTCTTGGCTGTAATATCGAGAGCACAATAACGCTGTGAAATGAATATTGATATCCGAAAAAAATACAATGTTGGCTGACGAAGGTACATTACATTTACTTGTAGTTGAAATCAAACAACAGATGTTTTACATGCAACGTAATTTACATGTGATTCCCATTCTATCTCACAGGAAAGTAAAGATGGACAGAAAAGTATTGGTAGCTTTTGTATTTCTTGGACTCCTGGTTGCAATCTCGAATTGCGAATGCCAACCAGATTGTGATATTGGTACGTGTTTATTTCTATTGTTTGACGTACATTGTAAATGATAAGTGATTCATTAAGGCATGCATTTTAATTCATATCGGTATTATTTTCAATTTTATTCAAATCATGCCTGTATATATATTTTCATCAGTTATCATAATAAGTTCATATTTTTTCTGATCTATAAGCGTGCGATTTTTTGTTTGGATGGGAGGTTGGGATTTAAAATACAAACTTTTTTTGACAGTTAATATAATCCATGTTGCCTTTAACAATCTATTATTATAATATGATTCATTATATTCTAAATTCATTATCAATTTATATGATTCACTGAATTCGCGTCATTTTAAGGCTAGCTCATCTAACACGTTAAATGTATATTCATCTAATTAAAATTCCAGTGTGATATGCTAAAACTGCTCGAATATAAAAACCTAACATTGATTCAAACACATTTTTTAAGTTGAGATGTATGATTTCATTTTAAATTTTCAGGTCCACCAGGCCTACGATCTGTTGATTTGCGTGCAACAAATCACATCAATAAGATCATCAAACGTGAAGGTAAATTAAATGAGGTGTTAACTCACTTTTAAAAGATCTTTTAGATATCATTCGTAAACAATCATTTGCTGCATTACAGTTTGCAGTCATGAATATCATATTACATATACGTATCTCCATCAAACTGCACAAAATATCAACGTAAGCCGCAAGTGGCTAACTCCGTATGGATTTTAAAATTGTTATCTGTCCGCTGATTAGTATGTGCACTATAATCAACATATGTTAAAGCGAAATAAGTCATTTATAGGGTAATTTGTAAATTTTTTCAACATTTTTACTTTTCAACAACTTATTTTGAACATCAAAAATGTAATTTAACTCCCATGATTTAACTCTTTAACACATTTTGCATCGAAGCTTTGAAATTCATATAGAGTTCACCAATATATTTTGTTTAATCTGAATGCTCAGTCAATTTAATCAATCTTGTTTTTATTATAAGAGATTACTATTCTAAATTTATAAAGATATATTTTTCATTTTCCACATAATACATCTTGCCGTTCTATCATTTTAGATGGACGCATAAAAAGGGATATGAAAAAAAGAAACGATTAAGAGAAAAGTTATAGATCCACGTGAACCTCTTCTTTCTAAAATGATTTTACTATAGCTAAATAATGCCTTTGACGTATACAATCGTGAAAACAATGGATAACGTAACACTGAAGACCATTGCTAAATAAATATTTGTTTATTTGGAAACTCTAGAATCTTATATATTATTAAATAAAAAATATACACTTCAAACTTTTTTGTACATTTGCGTTAATATCACTGAATAAATATGACCACTAGTATACTGAATTCACTTTTATGTTTTAATTTAGCTAGTTAAGGAATAAGAAACATTTTTGGTTGGGGTTTACGTCGCACCCAACACTGTAAAGGTCATATGACGACTTTCCTTCCAGCTTTTCCGTCCGAGCCTTGTTCCTGAGGATGTTGACACTGCATTAACGTTGCCCGGAACGATCACCAAATATGTTCTTTGATTGTCCATTTTGCCCCCAAATCATGATGCTGCCACCGCCAAAACTGTCTCGTTTCTGCACGCAACATTGGGCAAATTTGTCGTTTCGTGGCGAGTAAACACTGGCCGAACTGTAAGCAAACCTGACCCTGAAACGTGACTTGTCACTGTAAATTACGCTTCGCCATTGGGCCCGGGTCTTGAGCCAGTGTCGTCAAGCCAAAGCCTAGCGGGTGGCTCTGTGACACGCAGTTAGAATTTGTCCGGTATAAGGTCGACACGCACGAATTGGTGCTCTATCTTGTCTGAGACGATAACGTTCCTTTGAGCCGAGCTCCTCATTAGTCTTAGAGCTACTGTTCAGGTTTGGGGGTAAAGAAATTACGTAAATGTGTAAACGTAATAAAGCGGTTGTCCCTATGATACGTCGCCGGGGCCTTCCTGATATCTGCCCATCCGTTACTGACCCATTAATTGCATACCGAGTTGTCAGACCTAGGCATTTACGGTACATGTCAATAACGTGCATATAAAGTCATCGTTAATCCTCTATATAGCCAATAAAAGATCGTGTTTAGCACTGACCTCTAAGTACATTGACCTCGAAGGTAGGTGCCCAGGTATAGTGCATCACACATTGACTGATTATTGCCAACATTTGTGTCAAGAAACTTCAAAATCCTATGATCTATGAAAAGGTTATTGACTTGACACCACAAATACCCTCGAACAGACAATATAAATCTTTGACCTCCAACTGTGACCTTAACCTTGGACGTATGCATCTAGTTGTTGCGCATGCACATTGTCTCTTTATTGTGAATATTTGTGCCAAATATTCTTCAAATACATTGATCTATGAAGAAGTTATGGACCGGACACAAAATATACCCTGTAACAAACTATGTTAGTATTTGACCTCCAACTAAGACCTTGACTTTTGAAGTAGGCGCAAGACACATCGTATTATTATTTTGAACATTTCTGCCTAATAGCTTTAAAATCCCTTGAAATATGGAGAAATTATGAAGCAGACAGAAAATATACCCTGTAACAGACTATGTAAATCTTTGACCTCCAACTGAGACCTTGACCTTAGAGGAAGACAACTGCTTTTTTTGCACATGACACATTGTCTAAATTTGAACATCTATGCCAAATATTTTCAAATCCCTTCATGGATAAGAAAGTTATGGACCGGAGACGACAGATACCCTCAAATAGATAAATTAATTAATGTTGACATTAAATCACCAAGTGTGACATTGATCCTCGATGTAAAGGTTTGGTTTTTTGCGCATGACACATCGTCTTGATATAATAAACATTTGTGCAAAGTTATTTCAAATTCCTTTGATATGTGATATAGTTATGTACCGGACTATAAAATGTGACGAACGGAGAGGCGGACGGACGAAAAGACAGACAAACTTCTCTTTCCCCCTTTCTCCTTCGAAAAGGCGGCGGGGACAATTAAAACCATATGACCGTCCTATTTTAGTTTTGTGATTGTAAAAACATGTCCTCACATTATATCAAGATACAAACACGTGAAAGTCATGCGGCATTTCATTGAACATATGAAGGCAATACTGATTTAAATCAACACAAAAACATAATTGAATTCAGTGAGAATTTCATTGTTCTTTTTTTAATTTGTCTTAAATTATTACTGAGTACAGGAGTATGCAAACAAATGTCTTTAAAATCAGCTGTGTATGTTAATCTGGTAAACGTCACAATTATTGTCACCTTTGAGAGCTTCAATTCCTCCCTTGATAATAAGGTAAATGAATTGTCATATTGGTTGAAACAAAAATTGGAAGTCATCTTTGCCTCATTTTTTTAATAACCAAGCGTTCACTCTTTGTATGGTTTATCAGTCGTTATCGGTATTTGTTGACTTCATAACAGTGAGCTAATAAACTATATCATATATTCTTGCGTATCAGACTGGCGTTTCCGTTAGTTTTGACCCATGCCGGAAATTTCATCTGGCATAGGGGGTTCCAGATGAGTCGCGTGCTGTACAATGGCACGATGAAGATGACGTCATTTTACCGTTATGCATGATTTTGTAATTCATACGCTGTTGAATGAAAGTAGTTACGGTTGTAATGATATAAATTTTCATTGAAAGTAAAGATAAAAAATTTAAAATATAATGGAATATGGTAGAATATGCAAGAAAAAATATCTGACATATGTTTGCGGTTCGGATCGGAATATCCGTCCCTCGGTCACCCGCCCAATGGGCGGGTCACCTCGGGACGGATATTCCGATCCGAACCGCAAAATATGACAGATATTATTACGGTTATTGTCGTTTCAAATTCAATTTGCCTGTCCATATCATCTAATTATTACAAACATAAGCAAGGTTTGTCTATTATCAAACAAAGTATATTTCTCTCAAAGACAGGGTCTTTTGTAAGAAACGGTAGAAAGAAAATATTAAAGACTATGTGATGAGTAAATGCAGGAGAAAAGTTGATAAATCAAAGGAAAACGTTCCTGAGGAAAGAACCACTTACTTGTAGTCTTAAAGGTACAAATTATTGCAGTATAGCAAAGTACGATTGCATTGAAACAATACGTAACATACATCGAATTAAAAAAATATATATTAAAAATTAATGTAATCTGTGCATGAATAAAATTAAAAATTATACCGGCAAAATACAATAATTCCTCATTTTTTCCTTTCACCCATGTGCAACTTGAATCGTTTAGCAGCTAATTTTCAGAGTCCCTTACGTTTTCCTCTTTAAAACTGCTAAATAAAAACAAACCTCAGCAATATCTCTTTCAAAATACCTCTATGTCGACATATCTGTGTGTCGAACATCCTCTACGTCGGAATTGTATATCTTAGATTATCCAATTATTCAGTTATAAATTACTATGAATCAGTCATTGTGTAAAACATTTCTCATCAACACAGTGAAATTGGAAACTAACTGTATTTGATATTGAGTGAAGTTCAAAAGATCTTATACGTATTGTGATCGTACTAATTTTTCACCAACAGATCTACTTATGTACCTTAACTATTTTTTGTTTGTAATATTTGACAGACGAGGAGAACTCATATAAAATACTATGAAGGTTACTAAGATTCTCTATTTAGTCTGCCAATACATGGATTAGACAGCAATCTATACATTTTTATCACTCCCTCTGTTTCTTTACTTTGTTATCCTTTTTAACAGTACATGTATTATGTTTTCTCCGCTTTTTACAATTGTAGTTTTATTTTCATTGTAATCTTATTTTTATCTTGCATGCAGCGAAGAAATAAATACAGTGTATTAATAAAACAAAACACAAACTGAATTGACAGCCTTGAATTTCAGTGCTACTTTACTCCGCCGTCATGTTAATCAACTTATTGTTTCTATAAATAGATTATACAATTCAAACAATAGCATCGTCCAATCATCCTGAAAAAAAGATCATTGATGAAAAAAGAAGCTAAATGAAGTTCATTTTCTTATTTGTCTGTGATAAATCTTCATTTCATGTGATGCAAATGTTTCATTTATGTGAGATTCGCAGTTCAAACAAAGTTAATGCATTTATATAATATAGTTTCTAATATAAAACTGCGATTAAGTGAATATAAACAAGTGATAAGAAGAAGTTCCTGACAGGTGTTATTCGTAAGTATCCGTTCGGCTTACGACACACAAAATATACAAAGAGCAGATGTAAATTGTATAAGAGAAAAGTGATGGTATCTTTGAAATAATTCATCCGTATAGTATTGTTATAAATTACATACCAACGATAGAAGGCCCAGTTCCTCCGCTTGAACATTCAAGATTACAGAAATCTGGTCGGCAACAATGAGAACAAACCGGAACATCTCGAGGTGAGAATCCGTTGATAGACCGCTTAGAAGTACATGTCTAGAATTTCAATTCAGTGCCATATAATTTAAAGATATACTGTGCTAACATTTGATATCTATTTAAAAAATATTATTAATTGCTACACATATTTTTTAATTAAAATAAACACGTTTTGAATTCACACAAAGACAATATGCTATGTTTAAAATTCTGCACACTATAGATAGCCACGATATGAATAAATACATTGAAGTGTCATTAAAAAAAACTGGCAGTTTTGTTTTTTTTTTGAAAATACTGTTCTGTTCACTTGTCCCGAAATAGGGAATGCAGCTTCCCATACATGTTTTTTATTCTGTTATTCAAATTATAGATAATTAGTAAGAATTCCATACATTTCAGTACATTTCAATGATTAAAATATTTTACTCGTGGATGAGCATAGTATATATTTATTAATGATAAGCAAAAACACGAAACATTTAAACTTATTCACATCGGTCTAAACAATTGAATTTTTTAAATAATATACAATGTAAATAGCTTGAATTTGACGATGTTTTACAGCTTATTCAATCAATCAAATATATTATTTTTTATTTTAAGATTATACAATTATACAATATAAATAGCTTTGATTTGACTCGAAAATATTAATAAACTAGTGTATTTTTTTCATATTCAATTCCATACAATTTCATTCAGCTTATTAAATAATTACCAAATACATTTTTCACTCGAATTTGATATTCTTTTCTCTCATATACCCCGGAAAAATTACAAAAACATATTTGACCACGATACTCGCCACGAAAAAGTTAGGAAAATTGAAACAATTCCGTTGATAACATCATAAATAATTCGTGATTTAACATACCGCTTTACACAAGGTTTGTTTGATAAATTATTCAAATTGGTAAATCCAATCAACATAATTTCAATGAAAGTATATGAAAACGGCTCATTTGTATATTAGATACAAATTTGCGCAATTTCCAGAAAAGCGCACGGATAAATCATAATAGTATTTAAGCGATAATCGATCTACATAATTATTAACGTTACTTAAAAGCAAAGAGTACGACCACAGTTATCGTTCTAGAAAGCATGTTATTGAATGATATAATAAACAGTTACTTATTTTCTTTATCTTGTATGATAGTGATGTTTTACAGCGAAAATAGTTCAAACTCTGTCAATTTTAACTAATATACATTTTTAATAAAAAAAAAATGTTAAATTATGTAACATGAACAGCAGGGAGACTTTTACCCGTTGGACCGGATAGAGAATAGCCTTACCACCTGAACAGAGCCATACTGGCCTGCACATTCATGCAGTCTGACCAGGCTCTATTCTGTAAGGTGATCAATCTCAAATTGTCATCATTACATTCAAGCATTTCAAAACATAGCAGTTGAATTTAAGACATTTAGCAATGTGGGTAATGTTTTAATTCGTTATTGTGATTCAATCTGTCCTGTTCTATAACATTAAAATTTCCATGTTATAATATAAATGATAAAAATATAAATAAAATTGTAACGAAATGGTTACCAGATACATATATAAGTTATTAAATGACTGTTTATGCATGACAATGAGCACCAGAAATAGTAAGAGAAAACGGTCATTGTGAATGAAAATTACCTTAGGATCAGTGCAGCCCATATTGTATACGAAATTATTTCCAGTGTCCAATTTTTCTATCCGGCAAACCTAAAATGAAAAAAACATCATACAGTAGAATAAATAAAGTTTTGATGATAGTCTAATATCTAAATTCCATTTTGTTTAAAACCTCTTGTTCTGATACATGTTAGAACATACAAGTAAAGAAACAAGTACAGTTCTTGATGATAGCTTAAGTATGATATATGTTAAAGATTATTGTTCTTTTCAACGTTATAAGTGGTTCTTCTTTATGTTAAAAATAATGAAATTGTTTTTACGGGTAGTTTCTACAAAAATATATCCATGTCATCAATATTATAATCGTATTTTTATCTATCTTCATTCGTTACGAGCTAACTTTCTGTAATAAATATGTCCTTTTTTGGAAATTTAGCGCAGTCCATTAGACGTTTTATGGAGTTCAATATCAAAATAGAAAAATTGTGTTACCAACAGTATAGATCCTGGTCGGATTGCTGTATGTACGGCCTAGCCTAGCTTTATTCTGGAGGCTTTTGATTCAAGCAAATTACGGGTTAATCTACCAAACAGAACTACTATTACATTTTATTAATTCAAATACGCATTATAAGAAGAACAATTTGAAATTCCGTCCCATAATGCTTACATTTGTTTTATCAATATTTAATTATTTCAACAAAAAATAAATAAACCTTGTCCATTTGACACAGTTGAATATTGTGGCACATTTCCTTATCTTTTACATTTGAACAGTTCATACATAATGGTCCCCTCGTAGATGGATTCTGGAAACCTTAAGATAGATAAATAATGAAACCATTATTATGAGCCTTTGATCTGTATTAATAATGATTCAAATCCTGCAAGGGGCTTTGGATTCTTTCATGTGAGGATGCCGTATGACCTGTACTGTGTCGTTGAGAAGTGTAGTTCTTTGACTAAACAATCCTTTACTTATATACAATTGCAAATTCTTGGTAAACCTTAAAACGCATTAATTGAATACAGTTATTTGTCAATCTTAATAGCTTCCGATATCAATAGCATCTCTTCAGACGAGTATCGAGAATAAAGGCAAATGCATATAGCAGGTAGTCTGTGTAGATTATTAATGCTAAATATCTTTGACATCCAATTGTAAGACTGGAGCGATATTCAACTCAGTGAAGCACTCTCTTGGGCAAGTCCCTTTTTTCGTTGACATGACATTGCGACGAAGCTATTAATCAAGCACCTGAGGTCGTCAATAAGCAGTTAATTTTAAACTATATGCACACAACGTTAACAATGCCACTGTTGTGTGTTATAAGCGCCGTCTCGTGCAAAAAAAAGAAATATTTTTATATTATGTATACGCTTATAGATAAAGGTAACAATTTACCACCATCACCACATCCGGCGCTGTTACAGAAATTGTCATTGCAACAGTATGAGCAATCCCCATTCTGAGTTGTATTCATACATTGTTGAAATCATATATAAAGATCGATGAACTTATGGAATTAATGATTGTTTTTTCCATATTAGTATTCACAACACGAGAATGTGATTTGGTCAGAGTAATAATACTCAAACATATAATATACAATACTGTGTAAGGCCACCATGGTTGAATGATTAGGAGTCCGCTTGTGCAAAAACAATGCACAAAGCGGCAGCCGTTGTCTTCCTGCATCAATACAATTGGGAAATCGGCCATCTATCCTTGGTGGTGTCGATGCCCCTCAAAAGTTCAAAACCCAACGCAACAAACAAAGCTGTAATGTTTTATTCTAATGGCATAAATAAATGTTTCATAAACCTAAAAGGTCAGTTTAATTTTGTGGAATTACTTTTGTTTGTAAATTTCAAAACTTTCAAATTTCTTGATCAATAAGTTAAAAGCTTGACACACCCGAACCAAAACAACAAAATCTCATAAAAAGACTGCACCAAATGTATGTAAACAGAGAATAATAGTAAAAGTGGCATGTTAAATAAGCGAAATTGTTAGAGTACAATATACTATTGCGGGATATATAACGGAAACAAATCCATAGTCCTTTCGTAAATTGTGTAACTTCACAGAGAATGTTAGAATAAAATCATATTCGCCAGTTAGACTAATTGTATTGCATGTATGACTTACATCAGCATCAATGCAGCCGGAGGAGTAAAGGTTTCCAGTCGGTGACGATTGACGGTTGATAAAACATATCTATAAACATGAAATGAAAAGCTTAAGAAATTAGATAAAAAATTGCTTATGTCTTTAGAAATGGTATAAACTGTATATATACTAGATAATACAAAACGATGTGAAACTATTTCTATCATACAATAAAAAAGCATTAATTATACTTTTACTATGTGCTTGATCAAAACAGAGACACAAAATAAAAATTCTGTAATTAAGTTATTTTCTTATTATGTTTTACTGCAAGGTTTGCTTTCAGTAAAACTGTAAATCAAAGGACATGAAGGAATGAGACGGCTTAGGCTGTGGGTTGTTTGTTTGTTTTTCGGTCTTTCATGGAAAACAATGTTTGTTCGCAACTAGCATATCATAACAATGATAGGTTTCTTTTTGGTCAGTATGTTATAATGAATACTAATTAATGTTAATTGGTTTCTTTTAATGTTTGAATCCTGTTACTATTAGTGATATTTGAATTATTAAAATGATGTATACAATTTTACCTCGTTGGTACTATTACACTTTTGAACATTCTTGCAAGCTTTTAAGTTTGATGTATTTTCACATTTGAAACACCAATGAAAATCTATAAAAATGAACAATAATGTAAGACCCATTCAACGGCAACAAATTATGACAGTTAATATATGCAGATATTGGGAATATGTTTGATTAATTATAAGAGTAACTATTTTTTGTATATATTTTGTATCATTTTGAAAGGAGACTTACTTTGAAAAAGAAAATGAAACAAAAAGAAAAACGTGAAAAATAGCAGACTAGGTTGACTAACTCAATGTATAAGAAAATAGAAACAGCAACATGTAATGTTCCCTACCAATGATAAGGAGATTCTAAATGTCATTAATCCTTAATTAAGAACAAGAACAACATATAACAATACTGAGACCAAATAAATGGCAGCGATTTAACTTTTTTGCCGTCTTACTACTAGATATATGTATATAGTTTTTATATTTCTAGAAAACTTTCTTCTTTTAGTACATTAATATATTTTGTATCTGACTGTATAAAATATTGAAGTTTCTGTGAAAGAATAAAATTCTTACATGAATGGATATAAATGCTACTGGAGTTTAATAAAAACATAAAACGTGTACCTGGTTTAGTTGTGGATGAAGAGCTAAGGGTTGTTGTGGATGCTGTAGATACTGCTGTGGTTACGATAGTGGTTGTAGTTGGTGTTGTTGTTGGTATTGTAGTGATGGTGGTGGTGGAAGGAAGCGTACAATTTTTCTCTACATGTAAAGCAAACAAAAAAATGTAGGTCTTTCACACAAACAACTAAAAAACATAACACTTTCGTTTTTCAAAAGGGACTGTGGTAAGACGGTTTTGTACAATTTTTAATGAATCGAATCACATGGTATCACCAGACTGTAACAGCACTAGATCTGGCCATTATTGACATTGCATATTGCATTTGACACTATCAATGTAAGAAATATACATATAAATAATGACATGATACCTATTTCGTAAAAATAAGTAAAACTAAACTGTTGCATTTGTATTGTTATATACCTATCAAAAGGAACAAACAAAACATAATTATATTGTAGCTTCAGCAACTTTATCTTATAAAAAATGAATGTTAAGCAACAGTAAACATTAACTGGTTTTACGTTAGTACCTGCATCATGTAACATAAGTCTTAGGGGATATCCATATGCCGCAGCAATACCAGGTCGTCCATACAGAAAAGCGCCAAACTTTGCTCCCCCGCTGTGAGACAAATCATAAGAGTTGTTAGCTGTCACATTCACGAAAATTGTAACATAATCTGCAAAGGGACTAACAACAGGTAATGTTTTAATTTCCCACTGTCCAATAGGCAGACCGTTCAACTCAATACCGCCGACATCCGCCTTCTTTGTTGTAATTGCTATACTATTACTACCACTGTCGTAAAATGAAGGGACTTCAAACTTGTATGAGTCAACAAACTGGGACACACCTTGTACATTCATCATAAATGGATCCCCCGCTATGTTATCTCCGTCGTGACCATATTGGACGACCATTATAGGTTTGTTTGCGGTAATTGTCATTGGGTCAGATCCCCCTGTCAATGCTATAAGCCGGCCTTTCCTCATATGTCTTGCATGGTTCCCGGCTTTGCTGTGATACCTCATTAAAGTTCCATCTTTACTTGCAAATATTCTCAAAACAAAATGTGTTCGGGGATAAGTTGGTGGAACAATAAATTGGGTTGTCCAGTATTTAATCGGTGTCAAGTGCTCGATTAGAGATTGGGTGTCGCCAGTATTTGGAGGTATGTTTACAAGAGCAGCTCCGGATATAACAGCGATAGGTTTATTTGAGGAGATGTAACTCTCTGTCACGTCGAATTTTGACTTAAATTGATATGTTTCGTACTTTTGCAAGCGGAATGATGTACTACCATGTCCATGAAGGTTCAGAGTTATGTTAATTACAACATCAGTGTCGTTCTCTATCGCGGCGACGAGAACTTCACTGGAGAAAGATGAAATAGGCCGATATGAAGCAGCATAGTAATGCATACCAAGCGCTTTTGTCGGAAGGACTAGCATTCCTTCAAACCAGTCAGCACTTCCAACTGTTATGTAGGTAATTGATATATTCACATCAGATGTTACTTCTATTCCTTTTAGTTGTTTCCCGTCTTCGTTTTGAGATAGATCGCCACTAAGCGTAATCAACGTTGAATTTGATACCTGATATATGTTATCGAGTTTCAACAGTGGAGCAATGACCCGCACATTCGCCATCGATTGTGAAAGTACTGACACATGAAGGTGAAGATTCTTTTCATTGAGTGGTATATATTGCCCAGTAACACCAAATATGAAATGGTTCCAAATGTATCTGAAAAAAAACTCAATTTCTTACATTGTTAAAATGTGAACTACTGTTTTTCGTAGTTTAATATCATGTACGCACCAATCACATTATAAAGAATCACTTTAAGAAATCAAAAACATCTTATCTTCCATTTAAGTTAGGTTTCTTTGATTAAAAATAACTTATTTAATAATTGAATGGGCGAGAATGACTTGATGTAATTGCTACGGTGTTCCGTTAGGGCCAATGCGTTTACTCTGAGAACATAAGAGTACGATGGTGACAGTACGACAGTACGATGTTAACAAAACGACAGAACGAGTGTGACAGCACGACAGTACGATGGTTACAGTACGACAATATGATGGTGACAGTGCGACAGTATGATGGTGACAGTAAGATTGTGACAGAACGACTATACTACGGTGACAAATGGACAGTACGAGTGTGACTGTACGATAGTATGATGGTGACAATACGAAAGTATGATGGTGACAGTACGACAGTATGATGATGACAATACGACATTATGGTGGT
Organism: Ruditapes philippinarum; assembly: GCF_026571515.1. Lineage (NCBI taxonomy): Eukaryota > Metazoa > Mollusca > Bivalvia > Venerida > Veneridae > Ruditapes > Ruditapes philippinarum. Next base: position 24,085 of record NW_026860651.1, on the reverse strand, counting down.
GACTGTACGACATTATGATGGTGACAGTAAGATAGTTTGATGATGACAATACGACATTATGGTGGTGACAGTACGACATTATGATGGTGACAGTACGACAGTATGATGGTGACAATACAACAGTATGATGGTGACAGTACGACATTATGATGGTGACAGTAAGATAGTTTGATGATGACAATACGACATTATGGTGGTGACAGTACGACATTATGATGGTGACAGTACGAAAGTATGATGGTGACAGTACGACACTATGATTGTGACAATACGACAGTATGATGGTGACAGTACGACAGTATGATGGTGACAGTACGACAGTATGATGGTGACAATACGACAGTATGATGATGACAATACGACAGTATGATGGTGACAGTACGACAGTATAATGGTGAGACAGTATGATGGTGACAATACAACATGCTTTGCCATCGAACTGTCGTATTGTCACCTTCGTACTGGCATGCTATGCCATCGTACTGTCACCATCATATTGTCGTGGTTTGCAAATGTACTGTCGTATTGTCACATTCGTCCTGTTGTACTTTCACCATCGTATTGTCGTACTGTTCTTCTGGTACCACCGTACTGTCATGTTTCGCGAGAAATCGCGCTGGTCCTAACGGAACACCGTAAATTGAACTTAACCACGAACATTCTGAGATTTTGCGCTTTTATTTTTAAATTTATTTGAATATTTATATCTTGAAAACTTGAATCAGTTCCTCTTTTTCATGTTTAAACACAATAATAACTTGCCTATATCACATGCCGAGTACAGATTCACGTGAACCACCTAGAATTAAAGAATGAAGGGTAATTATATATATCATTTTAAGTTGGCAGATTGCACAATGCTCTTGAACATCCAATGATAATAATAATAATATCGTTTCAAATATGGTAACAGTGTAGTTGGACTAGTGGAAGTCTATTCTTAATATTTCGACCAGTAAAATCTTGAAGAATATGTTTCGCGTTTGGTTATGTATTAAATCATACACATGACGACTTCCTTGTTTCCAGCTATATAAGTGCTGAAGATTGGATACCACATAAACTGGTGCCAGAGAGCCTAGGATGGATTCAGTCAAACTGAGTCTGCACTTTTCGGGTAATTTTGCTTTTGTCATCGCTTTCAATGAACCGGCCATTTTCCTGATGTTCCCTATACTTTCCTGATGTAAGCAGTTGCATGGGATCCTCTAGTGCATAATTTTAGGCATGGACAGCTGGCCATGTATAAACATTTCTTATATCTACAATACGTCTAAAAAGTTTAACATTGCTTGGTATATAAAAAATCGTATATTTTGGTATTCGACTTGGTATAGAAAAAAGTCATTTGTTGAGCAATATATAACATAAATAGAACTTACCGTAGTAAACAAACTTAGCCATAGGTAAATCATTTTCGTTTATCTTATAATTCAATATTATACAATAAATTTTGCTGAAGTTATTATCTGTCTTATACTTGATATTGTAAGCAGTATATGTACTGTATTAGTCTTTGTTATCAAGATAGGTCAATTTGGAAGTCATTGAGTACAAACCTAAGATTTGTTTAGTATTCGTCAAACCATTTGAGTGTCCTTAAATATGGTGGCTTATTTGTGTTATTCGTGTTTTCGCCCCACGGCCCGCCAACCGAAAAGTCGAGAATTAACAAGTTAAAATGACGGGGTCGCGGGCGAAAACACGAATGGCACAAATCAGCCACAATACTTAAGAGATTAAACTGTAAATCTGCGTTAATGTATGTTTTCATGAATCATTTAAAAACACGACTACAAGAATGAAATAATTTATAAGTCTCAATAAATATAAGTTTGATCATATGTTTTCTTGTTTATTTTCAAAACAATCGGTTATTAATATTCTTTTATCGAGCAAAAATCAATATCTCTTGAAACTAACGGTTCAATGAAGAGAAACTGTCTCTGAAGTAAGATAAGCTTTCACTAGAAATGTACAAAAATGTATCGATAGCTGTATTTGTTAAACAACTGTTTTCAATTGTTAATTTCTAGAACGTCTGTATAGCAATAATGTTCATAAAAATCAAATCAAGAAGTTTATTGAATAAGATCCCGGACTGTGCAGAACTTTCGTTGTGATTGATCATGAAATCCTTTCAACGGTCATTCGCACTGTACATCTGCTCGGGCATGAACAGAAGTTATCAGTTCTTTGCGAAAGTGGTGGAAACTAGTACTAGTAAACTGACTGACAGCTTGCCAAGGTCCGATGCAGCGGTCTAACTGTGCTATGGTAAATTCAATGTGGCTTACTGCCGTGATCCGGAGGGTAAACTAGCAAGATCACCACTACCTATTTTTGCGCGAACACATTTTCTAACTGATTTTCTATGTGACATGTGCAGGATTCTACACGTGTGACATATGCAGGATTCTACCCATTTGACATGTGCAAGATTTTTCCCATGTGACATGTGCAGGATTTTACCCATGTGAAAGGTGCAGGATTCTCCCCATGTGACATGTGCAGGATTCTACTCATGTGACATGTGCAAGATTCTACTCATGTGACATGTGCAAGATTCTACTCATGTGACATGTGCAAGATTCTACCCATGTGACATATGCAGGATTTTACCCATGTGACATGTGCAGGATTTTACCCATGTGACATGTGCAGGATTCTACCCGTGTGACATATGCAGGATTCTACCCGTGTGACATATGCAGGATTATGCAGGATTCCACCCATGTGACATGTGCAGACAAAGATCAGTCTATCCTTGCCGCCTGCTCACGGTCTGCACTGTTAGCTATTCAGCAAGCACTCTAGGTTTTGTCGAAATGTATGGTCAAGTGTATCTAAGTCATTAAGCGTAGTATGGGTTACTATTTACATATAGCTGGTGTTTCTCCATAATAAGCAATTCTCTTTTGGTATACAGGGACAAATCGAACACTTGACACCAAAAATTGTTCAGCCTTCAAATTGTTTAAATGCGCTTATTTGGTTATATTGTTAAATGATCTTCAAAGAATGCCGCTAAGGGGCATTTTTAATGAATTATAAGACAAACAATTCCCTTCCGTGCTCTATTTTAGGCACGAACAGGCACCTGAGTAAAACCATCGACGTTCCGTAAGCCAACTGGATATCTTCCTGACATGAAAGAATTCAGTCCCTGTTAGGATTTGAACAAACAGTGAAGAGGGACAAGTAGTTTGAAGTCAACGACCTTAACCACTCGGCTGGCAGTAAAATAAGAGACAACTAGTACAGTATATCAATCGTCAATAAACGGACTTGTTAAACTTAAAATCTTGAATGTGTGATATAAAGCTGGATGAATTATGTTTCAAGGTAGTATTTTTAAAAAAAAAAACAACAACAAATCATGTTAAGATTTTGTTTATTAATCATAAATATAATTTTACTTAATATGTTTCAACTGCTCTTAAAATAAAAGGCAGCATTTCACATCTTAGATCTTAATAAGTTTACAGCTTTCATATAATTTTTAACAAAAATTCAAAATCCCTGTCCATAATTAAACCCATAGTGATGAGGAAATGAAAGTTATTGTCATCAATATTTTATTAATTGTTATGACTTGCTATCTTAACAATGAAAAATTCATTTATATATTGCCAGTCTAACAAGTGTAATTGTTCACTGTTCAACAGCATGAAAGCAAGATTGGTTCCCATACCCTATTAACATATAATATACTAATCGGTTAAATCATATTGTTTTATTACCTGATACAATGTGATACCTTATATAAATGTAATTTGGTATTATTTACTGATTTCTGAAATTCTAAACACGTCTACATTCACAAACTGTTGACCAGTCAATAGTTTTGACTGTTTCCCTCGCCTGCTCTGACAATCCCCCCTTGTAGCGTCATAAACCAGTCATAAACCAATCGTGAGTGACAGAGTTAAATATTGTTAAATTAAGAAAGTTTAATTATTAACATATTTGCAAAACTATTTTCTTGTTCCATTTTTCTTATGCAAGTATTGTTGAAACAGTAATTGATCAAGCAATAAAACAGTTATTTCATAAGTGATTTGGGAACAGTCAAACAGTTGTCCCTTGGTGTCAGGGATAGTGTTTTAAACTGTTGCACAGTTCAAAACACTATCCCCTCCATCTTGGGCCAACAGTTTGATTGTTCTCAAATCACCTTTGAAATAACTGTATAACGTAAACTTCACAAATCATGTTGATATCCCTATTTCATTTCGGTTCTTTGATTTAGTACAATTTTACTTTATGCTTAGACAGTGCCTCCATGTAATGTTCTTCATTTATTGCTTTGGAATATCAAACTGAAGTAAAAAAAAACCTGAGATTACCACCTTTGCCCTCTTTAAAACAAGTAGGACAATCCAAGCCAGGTTACAGTTATTATGTTCTCAATGTAAAGACTTAACAATTACATATATCTATAACATCTGTATATGTATATTTGGTGGAGAAACTGTCATTAACTTTATAACTATTCATTTGAGCACAGGATATTTTACATTTCTGTGAAATCGCCGATCCAGTTTACACTACTGTAGAACATTTTGTTGAATGTCAGCATATCAACACATCATTAACATATCACTGTTCCAGACATTTACCATCAAAAGTCCAGTATCAATATCTCTGCAGAATGTACTCATATTCTATGTCATAATTACTGTAACAAAATGTATCATTTTTCAAGTTCCTTCACGTTCTAACCTCTGCCTGGCTAAGTCAATTATCTCTGTCTTCACTTCAGGCTTCATTATATCTTTAATCTGTAAAAACAAGAGGTCATCATAAAATAAGTGGTCACTGCTTTTTCACATTATAGTAACATTTAGATGCGAGTCTCAATATAAATGCACAATTCTAGAGTGGAGGGTTAAGGGGTTCTGAACGTCCTGGGATTATGCTAGTTTGTGGAACGCCTCTGAGATTTGGACATCAACTTATGTCTTCTTTTTTTATTCAGCAAAACATGTTCACACTTGCATCTGGCAAGCATAATATTGTTTTATTTAACAAGTTTAATAAATTAAATATTGAAGCTACAAGACTATAATATTCTTTTCATGACATATATATAAATATGTAAAATAAGAATGGTAAACAGTTAATAAAGAGTTATTGTTATTGATGTGCCTATAGGGTAACACTACAATAAGCATAATTCAATGCTATACTTTATATACGTATGACACGAATGATGTCATGTAGAGTTATAATTATTGTTTTTATTAAATGACTTTCTTACACTCCTGCTATCAGGTGGTTTATGTGATAAAAAGTCTTATTATTACACAAGTTAATGAGCCATATATCAAGTGGTGAAAAATTAATATCCCTCATACTTACAGGAAACTTAAGAGATGCCTCATAAGTGTAGAGAATACTTGTGTCAAACAACATCATTTTATGATCAGCCAATGCTTGAACACAGTTACCTAACCGAGCCACAACCTCCCGGTCTGCCCTCAGCACAGGCTGAAAGTAATAAAGCAAACAAATAATGTCTGCCCTACTGAATTAAGGAAACCTACATATCTAGTTTGTATTGGATTATTCCTAAAAATCATAATCTACAGAGAATCTATAAATTGATATTATATTAAATTCAAATTCTGGCCAAAACCATTTTCAGACAAAACGCTAGAGAAACTGACCTGTTAGATTTGTTTAAATTTTGACAATTATAAAAAATAGTAATTTGACAGGATTATCTACTGTATACACCAGTGCTAGAAACACCTGTCTAACACCCCCTGTCACTGTGTAAGACAAGTTGCGTGCTTTAGATGAAATCATCTCCGTGCATCTTATAAGAATTAAATGATTTCTTAGAGTGACGTCATATTGCCTCTATGAACGAAGTTATAAATTCATATGATACTGTAAGAAAAATGTGCTAAATGAAAATATTAGTTTCCGAAATACAATTAATATGTAATATGCAAGAAAAAGAATCAAACACCAGCTGGTCATAACAGACCAGTATATCTAGCTCTCAGGTAACTATTTAGCCATAACTTGTATAGCCTCGCTACCCCCAACAGTTACACTCGAGCTAGATATTCTGGTCTGTACTGGTATCCGTTGTAAGATCCTTATAGTCATCAAGTACCTCTAAATTTTGTTCATATCCACCCGTTTGCTCTGATACTTCCCCTTCTGTTGGACAGATCCACACATAGCCATTGTTCCCTAGTATCACAGTGGCACCACATGGTAGGTAATGAAAATGGGTTTTCCTTCTCTTTATAAGAGATGGAGACACCAAATACAAAGATCCTTGTCCTAACTGAAATACAAGATTGTAGTTTGTAGGTCACATTAGTATTGTACTTTATTACAATACAATTAAAAAGAAAGTATTCTCAATTCACATACACATTGTAATTCAATTGCTGTAACGCTATCTTTTAATTGGGGAAAAAAAGGAACATTTATGGAAACATCTTCTTACTATGCGAAATATAAAACTGACCTACATTAAAAATCAGTATACACATAAAATCCAAAGTCAAGTTTGTTTGTTTGGTATAGTTTTACGGTACACAAACACAATTTAGGTCAAGACGATAAGTCAAAAGTAGATTGTCAAAGGCTCAGTTGTGCTAGATGACGTCTGTATGCACTGGCTGCAAGAGTGGAACCAGTTGTCACTAGCAGACTAAGATGTATAATGATCAGATATTTAAGATTATAGAGCTATAAATCTGCTGTCCAGTTTACAAAATTTTGTCATTCAGTTTTATTTGTTATATATTATAATTTTGCATGTATAACATCGCGGACATCAAATTATATAGGGCCGCGTCATGACAAAACCAACATAATGGGTCTGCGACCAGCATGGATCCAGACCAGCCTGTGCATCTGTGCAGTCTGATCAGGATCCATGCTGTTCGCTTACAGACCCTATAACAAGTAAAGAAACTGATAGTGAACAGCATGGATCCTGATCAGACTGCGCAAACACACAGGCTGGTCTGGATCCATGCTGGTCGCAAACCCATTATGTTGGTTTTGTCGTGGCGTGGCTCATATTTCTTTTTATCATTTTTTGGTTCATCTCCTTTATGTTTTGATTTGCAATGAAAAATGACTGGTCTCCACAAATAGTCTTTACAAGTCACATCTTCGTCTGTGTAAATTGAAACAAGTCTAAAACAAACCTTTCCATATTTCAGTGATCTTGTATGAAGTGATAATGACCCGTCGGAATATACTGACTGAACTTCTGCCTGTAAACAAAATATGTTAAAACAATATTTTTCAATACTATCAGAGGCTTATATCCGAAGTTTTACTAAAATTTAAATTTATTTCTTTGTTTTTGATAATGAATAATTCCGAATACTGGAAGATTGAAAAGTTATTCTATTAATTTAGCAGGTCAATAGTTAACTAATGTGCAGAAGAGTCAAGCAAAGTTTCAACAGCTGCCTACATTCTTTCTCTCGATTCTTAGTGGGAATTATAATACAAACTTGCATACACATGTTTGTTATGTCACTTTTCATTCGATAATCACAACATTTGTATAGTTTATATATACGGCTGCTGTCAATTTATAAAGAAATTTTTCTTTCTAAAAATGTAAGTTTGCATCAGCTCGGGTTATATATACAAACAAACCTGAATATACGACCATATAAGTTGTCAAAAATCTTTGTAACTAATAATTTAAATAATTTCAAGCACAATGGGGCATCTACATGTAGATCTTCAGAAAAGTTTGTCCAACTTATTATCATATTTCATATGAAATTGGCTTTAGAAATGTATATGTACATTGCATCATTACATATTAGGAAAAACCACAATAGTTAAGGTGACAACGGAGTCAATTATCACTGAAAATACCTAAAATGAGATTTTTTGCTTAGTAGATTTATCAACCTTTTCTGAACACATTCGTAATTTAATTTTGGAAGCAGTTAGTCCAAAAAATGTGTTTTTAAACGTTTAAAAACGGTACCTGTACCATTTTTATCTGCTATTCGCGTAACCTGTCAATTATCGATAACGCTCCGCCCCCTGTTGGGGCATCAATGAGGGAAATCGGTTATTCCACATATATGCGTGAATTACTGGTCCATACTACTCGTAATTCATGTATCGTACAAATATTGTACATCTTTTATGAATATCGACTACCTTTTATTTAGCCTTTTTATAAAATAAGAAATTGTCGGCCAATGTACGTAACATAATGTATGAAACATAAATAATTAAGCATAGCGTCAAATCGCACGATCACGGAGTTGATTAAAAATATAGTTGCTAAAATATCCATAATGTGCAGTCTTCACGCAAAACTTTAAAAAGCACAGGACATTCGGGCCAGTAAAATTTCAAATCTTACTGGACCTGGTGATTTTTAGCCGGACCAAATACATAGATAGGTAATAAATTGATGGGTAAAGGAAAACACTTTATCATGCTTCCCTTGATAATTTTTAAAGAAGCATAATACTTCTTGTATTCTGGGCCATATGTTGACAGCTTTGAAAAATCTATAAAGACCACATGTTTAGGCAAAATTGACTAGCATTGAACATGAACAACGCAATTTGCTTCAAACAAATCACTTCCACACCAAATATTATACTTAACTCAATAATCACAAAATCATAGCTAAATAATGACTATAATAAACGATGGTTTGATTTCTGTAACTGTACGGTGCGGTACAGAAAATATCCAAGGAAAAAATGGCGGCTTTCATTACTCAATACAATTTAGACATCTCTCGCTGTGTTTTGAACATTTAGGATAGAATTGATGGGTTTCATTTGCAAAAAAAGGCAAAATATCAATCTTTCAGAGAGCCCTGCTTCATTATTTTGACGAATTTTTTTTATAATATTTATTTCATGGCCAAAAATCAACTCGCCCATCGGACCACCAACCTTGCAATAATCACCGGACCGATGCTAAATTTAATGGCCTCGGGCCTCGGACTGGCGTTAATTTCGAAGACTGATAATGTGTGAAAATAATTTGTCTGTCCCGTTAATCTGATTGATATTACATTGAGTTTATGGACTTTTGTACGGATTCAATGGCTTGCTTTACATTCAACCTCGTTTTCTAACAATGTCAAGTAAAACAACAAAAACAGACAACATTTGTTATGTGAACGCCTATATGACTTGTGGTAAGGTGTCCCTGACAAATTTCTAAACCATTTTAGGTTGTCTAAGGATGATTATTTCTCTATGGATCAATAAACAAGAGGGCCAAGATGGCCCTAGATCGCTCACCTGACTTACCAAACTCATCCGAACAATTACCTAGACAAGCATTCTGACCAAGTCTCATGACAGGTGAGTCAAAAATGTGACCACTACAGTATTAACAAGGATTATCCATATTTGAGCAGTGCGACCTAGTTTTTTACCCAGGTGACACATATTCAAACTTGACCTAGAAATCATCAAAACAAACTTTCACACCAATGTCCAGGATACTTGGATCAAAACAGTAGCAACTAGAGTGTTAACAAGATTTTTCTATTTTTAGCTCCGGTGACCTAGTTTCACATGCGATTTCGAACTCATCCAAGCAATTACCTAGACAAGCATCCTGACCAAGTTTGATGATAATTGAGTCGAAAATGTGACCACTAGAATGTTAACAAGGTTTTTCCATATTTGGGCGGTGTCACCTAGTTTTTCATCCAAGATGACCCATGTTTGATCTTGACTTAGAAATCATCAAAACAAACTTTCAGACCAATTAACAGAATATATGGATCACAACAGTAGCCAATAGAGTGTTAACAAGATTTTTCTATTTTTAGCTCCTGTGACCTAGTTTTCATTCGAGATGTCCCATGTTCGATTTATTCCCAGCAATGACCTAGACAAGTTTCCTGACCAAGTTTAATGACAATTGAGTCAAAATTGTGACCACTAGAGTGTTAACAAGGTTTTTCTATTTTTAGCTCTGGTGACCTACTTTTTCATCCGAGATGACCCATGTTCGAACTCATCCGAGCTATCACCTAGACAAGCATCTTGATCAAGTTTGATGATGATTGATGCAAAAAATGTGACCGCTAGAGTGTTAACAAGGTTTTTTCTATTTTTAGCTCCGGTGACCTACTTTTTCATCCGAGATGACCCATGTTCAAACTCATCCGAGCTGTCACCTAGACAAACATCTTGACAAAGTTTGATGATGATTGATGAAAAAATATGACCACTAGAGTGTTAACAAGGTTTTTCTATTTCTAGCTCCGGTGACCTACTTTTTCATCCGAGATGACCCATGTTCAAACTCATCCAAGCTATCACCTAGACAAGCATCTTGACCAAGTTTGATGATGATTGATGCAAAAATGTGACCGCTAGAGTGTTTACAAGGTTTTACTATTTTTAGCTCCGGTGACCTACTTTTTCATCCGAGATGACCCATGTTCGAACTCATCCAAGCTATCAACTAGATAAGCATCCTGACCAAGTTTGATGATGATTGATGCAAAAATGTGACCGCTAGAGTGTTAACAAGGTTTTTCTATTTATAGCTCCGGTGACCTAGTTTTTCATCCAAGATGACCCATATTCGAACTCATCCGAGCTATTATCTAAACAAGAATCCTGACAAAGTTTGATGATGATTGGGTCAAAAATGTGACCGCTAGAGTGTTCACAAGGTTTTTCTATTTTTAGCTCCTGTGACCTAGTTTTACATCAGAGATGACCCATGTTCAAACTCATCCAAGCAATTGACTAGACAAGCAATCTGACCAAGTTTGATGAAGATTGGTTCAAAAATGTGACCACTAGAGTGTTCACAAGGTTTTTCTATTTTTAGCTCCGGTGACCTACTTTCTCATCCGAGATGACCCATGTTAGAACTCATCCGAGCTATCACCTAGACAAACATCCTGACCAAGTTTGATAATGATTGGGTCAAAAATGTGACCTCTAGAGTGTTCACAAGGTTTTTCTATTTTTAGCTCTTGTGACCTAGTTTTTCATCCGAGATGAGCCATGTTGGAACTCATTCGAGCTTTCAACTGGAAAAGCATCCTGACTAAGTTTGATGATGATTGATGCAAAAATGCGACCGCTAGAGTGTTCACAAGCAATTGTGGACGTACGACGGACGACGGACGGACGGACGACGGACATTCACCGATCCTAAAAGCTCACCCTGAGCAAGCTCAGGTGAGCTAAAAAGATAATAAAATATATTATCAGTGAATGCTTTGAATAAATTGTTCGCCAGTTAATCAAACACAGTACTTATAAACCTGGGACAAAGTATGGAATTTATTGTATATCCCAGTAGAAACTGGATCTGTATGTCGTGCATAGATGATATTCATGTTAATAGAAGTCAAGAAGGTCAGATCATAATGATCTAGTGATACCTTTTATTTCTATTAAAATATGTGAAGCATTTATATCAATTTGGAGGAAAAATATATAATATCCCGTTCTTGTTTGTACATCTACCATGGACTTTAAAAGACTGTCTGAAGCTTAGTTTTTTGTTATTTTAATTTATATTTTAACGGAATTTCATACACGGATACACAGACAGATTGACACTGTTATAATATAATAATAATGCTGATGATAATAATAATAAACTTCAAAAGTGAAACAATTGAATACCCCGCTAGCGGTGCGCAAATACGTTCCATTTCCCCCCACCTAGTGCCTCAAATTTTACCGAAAGTCACGTGACATGTGCGACCGATACCAGAGGGACTTTAAATCACATTAAGAATTGAAGAAATTTCTGTAATAAACTGATATTAATCAGCAACTTTTTAATTGGTCAGATGTCACTGGGTCATAAAATGTTGTTAGAGTATGTTACCGCAACTTGTGACCCTCACTGGTGCGATACTTGTGTATTATGCAATTATTTAGCGTGAAACGTTGGGGTCCGAGAGAGAACAGCCGATTTATGACACTTCGTTTGATGCGGGTCGGACTAACTTTGCATTGGCATAACTTTTTCAATAATCAACCAATTAACATGCGGTTTAAACCACATGAAAGGGAATTCATTTTTGGAGGGAACCGTGTCAGGGATTTTTGTTTGCTCAATCAGCGTCTTAATTATCTTTAATTATGTAATATGTATGGTGAAAAAAGTCGCATAAAATGTTTGACGTTACGTAATATTTTTTTGAGAAAAGATAGAAAAAATTTGAGACACGGTTCCCCAGATATTTTAAGTATGTTCATTTTAAAAGTTTGATGACAAAAAAATAAAAAATGACTTTGATATGACGATTTAAAATTTTAGGATTTTTATTAAAAATCAATCATTTACAAAGGCATTTTTTTCAAATATGTTATTTTTTATGATGATCAACGACATTTAATGCACAAAAATTAAATAAATAACTATTATTACTACAGTACAATAAGTTGGTTTAAATGACATTTATGTGAGTACCACGGAAAGTGTCTGTTGTCACCTTAATACTAATAAATTCTTTATTTTTATGTACATGTATCTTAGTTAATTATTATACCTTGCTTATTTTAGATTGCTTGTGCAGGGAGCTAGAAGCTTATAGACATGCTCTCAAATCCCATCCTGGAACTAACCAGCACAGATACTATAGGCCCTGATGGACATTTGTGTACAGATGTTTTGTTCTACGGCAAAAACCTAAAATTCCTTAACTAAGCAACTTTTGAGCACATTGTCACACAATGAGCGAAAAAGTTTCCTCTCAAGGAAACAATGGCTTGCCCCTGATGGCGTTTGAACCCACACGGGTCATTATATATCAGTAGAATACTAATCAGATGTGTTAATTATGGGGCCATACCCCACTTGTATGTAAAAAAGATGAATAAATCATACACTAATGAGATCTCCTTCTTTCAGGTAATGCCTCATCAACTTCTCGTCTTCCTCTGATCTTCTTCTCTGTAATATAGCACAATACAGAGTTACCTTACTTGATGTCCTCAAATTACATTCAGGTGTTGACTTGTGCCAATAGCTGGTATAATTATGCTAAAGCTTGTTCATTATGAATTAAAAGGCTTAATCGCCCAAAAAACTAAACTTGTATATCTAACTTTTTAAATTTACATATCATACAAATGAAAACAAATCATGACTTTGTAGCCAAAATAATGACTACATATACATTTCCACAAAAGTATGAGAGCTGAAACTGAAAAATTCAAAAATTGTCCAACATTCAAGAAAGATAACTTAATCCAAAATCATCGAACCATGACCAAATTCAAACTTGAGCTGCTTATTCCTAAGATGTATCTATATGTCAAATTTGAGTTGAATGTGTAAAAACTGTTGGGAAGATAATGAACGGAAACTAAAGATTTCTGATTTTTTTTTCAAAGTTCAAGAGGGATAACTCTGTAAGCTATCATCAAACCATGATCAAATTCGAACTTGACCAGTGTATTCTTATTACATATCCATGTCTGAAATTTGAGTTGATTATGTTTAAAGTTACATTTAATAAATTTCATAAAAAACTAAATAGCAACATTTCATTAATAAATTGGGTTTTATACCGACACCAGGTCTTATTTTAGTGTCCAAACAACCAAAATGAGTTTTATTAGCATAAACATAGGTAACCTCATTGTGGCAAAATGGGATGTACAATTTCTGTTTGCATGAGAAACTCCGCCTTCGGATCATCCGTACATCAGTATTAAATCAACAAACATGACTATAAGTAGCACAGAGCTCCAGATAGCGTGCGTATAAGCGTAAATTACGCATAGAAAATCTAAAATACGCATCACTTTCAAAATTCGTGGGTCACAGTTACGCACAACAAAATGAAAGTACGCTCGTATATCAAAATTTATGCGTAAAAGAAGAGAAGTGAACATTTGATATGTAGAAAGAAAATGTTTTGAGCATAAAAATACAATATATTTCCATTTTATTGCATTAAAAAAACCCTAAAATTTCTGTTGTCAACAACGCATGTTAAAAACGAAAGTAGCAGGAAATATAGAAGGGAGGTAACTCCCGTAGATCTATCAACCTGTGAAATTATCAGATAATCATCGTAGGAGTTAACACGGTATTAAGTTTGTTTAGGCATCTATTGACATACTTATGCCTCAATATAAACAAAAATATATTTTAATTTCTTTAACTTTTGTTGCTAGAACAAAATAACATGTTTTTTACCTGCAGTTTTGTACTCAATATTTTCGTACCCAGTCTACAGTTACGGACAATTTTCTCTCAGACCAATACTTTTTTTAAGGAAAGATAAAAAAATCTTGTTTATGTTTCTTTAATTCTAATTTCAACTATAATTGTTCAAAATGGAGTACATGATAAAGTTCATGCCAATAAAAATAAAGAAAGAAAAATATTGACTCCTAGAAAATAAAATAACTTGAGGGCATCCACTAGTGGAAGTTTGGGAGTCATTTATTCCTTCATTTGGTGTGACTTCCGAAAATCAATACTTTCCTTCATTACCTTTATAATGTGACTTTCAATATCAAAGATTTTGAAGTCTTTGACTTCCAAATTTTGAAAATGATTATTTTAATTTCAATTCTGATAATTTTGCTGTGTATCCTAAACTTGAGTTCCATTATACTCTGGAAGTCTGACTTTACATGGCATGTTTTGTACTGTTTCACATTAAATCAGTATTTAATTTGTAAAGGTTTTTCTTAAAAAAAAAAGAAAATAAACAAACAAACAAACACAACAATAAGTTGAATTTGTTTATAAAAAATGCAAAATGCTTTTTTGACAGATTTTACCCCTTAAGTTTTTCAGAATTTGCATTTTACCCCTCACTCTAAATTTTGAGGGGTAAAAACCCCTTGGCCAAAAAAATTATCTGGAGCTCTGAGTAGCAGTCCTAATTTAACGGTATATTTCCTCATTGTAACGGATGTTTTCATACAAATTTAATCTTTTAGCGAGATGATTACTTTTACTGAACCCCAGGTTTAGTGCACCGTGAAGCTTAAACGGTTAAATTGTGTTTGCACAAGAAAATATCACATTTGCTGTGTTCCGGATAGCAACTATAAAACTGTGACGTGGCGCATACATGAGCTCATTATAGTCTTCATTTGCATGTGAAAATTCGTATACGAACTTTAGTGTTACCGTGGGGTTTCCCGTTTAAAATCCTAATTTATGAGAAATATTTGATGAGATTAACAACAAAACTATTAAACAGGTTAATGAAACTGTAGAATGTTTGATTTTTAGGCCGACGGCAAAATATTTTTACATATTTATTTAATGTAACTTTAACTGTTGGGGAGAAAATGAATGGAAACTGAAAATTTCATATTATTTCCAAAGTGAAGGGGCAAAACTCAGCCAAAAATCATCAAACCATGACTTAATTCGAACTTGACCCGAGCATTCCTTTGACATATCCATATCTTGGATTTGAGTTGAATATGTACAACTGTTGGGGAGATAATAAACGGAAACTAGAAATTTCATATTATTTGGTCGAAACTCTGCCAAGAATCATTGAACCATGACTAAATTCAAACTTGACCTGCGCGTTCCTTTGACATATCCATATCTTAAATTTGAGTTGAATATGTACAACTGTTGGGGAGGTAATAATCGGAAACTGAAAATTTCATATGAGCCGCGTCACGACAAAACCAACATAATGGGTTTGCGACCAGCATGGATCCAGACCAGCCTGCGCATCCGCGCAGTCTGATCAGGATCCATGCTGTTCGCTATCAGTCTCTCTACTTGTTATAGGGTTTGTAAGCGAACAGCATGGATCCTGATCAGACTGCGCGGATGCGCAGGCTGGTCTGGATCCATGCTTGTCGCAAACACACAGGGATTTTTTCCAGGATTTTGGGAACATGACCCATACCCATGGAATTGGGAATTTCAGCGGTGTTTTGTTAAAAATTGGGAAAAAACTGCATGACTGAAATTTTGCAGTGATTAAATGAATGCAAACAATTACTGTCTATGATGGCATCTTCAAAGATTTAAGCACTGTTACAGTGAAGAAGCCCTTATTTGCAAAGATTTTAGAACTTTTATTTAATATTTTTATTTTGTAATTTTCAATTGATAATTTTTTCCTGTGGATTGGGAAAATAATATACTCTTTTCAATTGGGAATATGACCCAATAACGGCTATAAAATAAGCCCAAAAAAATCCCTGACACATTATGTTGGTTTTGTCATGACGCGGCTCATATTATTTTCAAAGTGAAAGTGGCATAACCCTGCCAAAAATCATTGAACCATGACTAAATTTGCACTTCACCTGCGCATTCCTTTGACATCCATATCTTAAATTTGAGTTGAATATGTACAACTGTTGGGGAGATAATGAACAGAAACTGAAAATTTCATATAATTTTCAAAGTGAAAGGGGCATAACCTTGCCAAAAATCATCGACCCATGACTAAATTTAAACTTGACCTGCGCATTCCTTTGACGTATTCATATGCCAAATTTGTGTTGAATATGTACAATCGTTGGGGAGTTAATGAACAAAAACTGAAAAACCCCTTACCAATTCTCCACCAGGTAAATTTACAGAGGACAGCATCAAAACAGAGTCAAGTTTAGCATGTGTGTCAACTTTCCAACGCTTTAAACCTACTTCCAGGATCCTTCCCACGACAATATCCCCCACTTCACCGTTATACCTGAAACAATTTCATATCCAAAGTTGTCATCATAACAACAAAATTAATTCATTTGGATATATTATAAGTTAAGCTCTACCTTTTAATAATTTTTTTTCTATGTTATATACAGTAAGTGATTTTTCCACGATAATCTTGTATTGCTTTTTATTAATTTGACATTATATATCATCCTGATGAAGAACTAATACATGCAGGCTTGAAACAGGTCCATCATAAATAAAAATTTTGTTCCAATCATCCTTGTGTTGGAAACGAGGTATCTTATATTTATATTTTTTAACCTGGTTTTAAATGGTGTGATTCATGTAGTTTATTCTCACCTGGTTTTATCATTATATATTTCATCCTGATAAAATACCCTACAAGTTCAACCTGGTTTTTGGAAGGTTTAACACTCATGCTTATTCTTCCCTAGATTTTAAGAGTTTTACACATGCATGCACCTTTACTCTTACCTAGTTTTAAGGGGTTTAACACAGATAAGCTTGTTTACTCTCTGCACCACTCCAGCTACAGAAGCATGATGTCTTCCATCTTCCATAAATGTACCATGACCTCTGAAACAGAACAATCACCAATTTTCAGTTTAAGAATAATTCTTGAGGTGCATGAAATGACAAATTTAAAATGAAAATACCGGCTTCCCTATTTACCAACAAGAACTGTCTGCAACTGACAAGTCAAAATAAAAAAAATGGGTCAAAGACAGAAAAGGCCGGGTTGCATATGTATACAAAATATCATGAGGCTGTGATGTTACTTAAATTTTCTACCACTGTCTGACCATTGATGTTGAAAATTTAACTTAGTAGGTAAACCTGAAAAGAATAAGCATCAGACCTGAAATGGAATCCCACAATATCGGACCACATGTCAATGCTGTGAACCACATATCAAGAGGCTGTGGTAAGTAGTTGCTGAGAAAACTGTTACGAAAATTTCCTACTATCTATTGATCATTAATTATGTCAAAATTTAATGTTGAAAATTTAACTAAGTCGGCAAACAGGAAGTGGATGAGCGACAGACTGAAATCGAATCCCACAGTATGGGACCATGTGTTGATGCTGTATACCAAATATCAAGAGGCTGTGATAAGTAGTTGCTGAGAAAATTGTTACGAAAATTTCCTACTATTGACCATTAATGTTGAAAATTTAACTAAGTCGGCAAACAGGAAATAGATGAGCGACAGACCTGAAATCGAATCCCACAGTATGGGACCATGTGTTGATGCTGTATACCAAATATCAAGAGGCTGTGTTTAGTAGTTGCTGAGAAAATTGTTACGAAAATTTCCTACTATTGACCATTAATGTTGAAAATTTAACTAAGTCTGCAAACAGGAAGTAGATGAGCGACACCTGAAATCGAATCCCACAGTATGGGACCATGTGTTGATGCTGTATACCAAATATCAAGAGGCTGTGATAAGTAGTTGCTGAGAAAACTGTTACGAAAATTTCCTACTATTGACCATTAATGTTGAAAATTTAACTAAGTCTGCAAACAGGAAGTAGATGAGCGACAGACCTGAAATTGAATCCCACAGTATGGGACCATGTGTTGATGCTGTATACCAAATATCAAAAGGCTATGATTAGTAGTTGCTGAGAAAACTGTTACGAAAATTTCCTACTATTGACCATTAATGTTGAAAATTTAACTAAGTCTGCAAACAGGAAGTAGATGAGCGACAGACCTGAGATCGAATCCCACAGTATGGGACCATGTGTTGATGCTGTATACCAAATATCAAAAGGCTATGATTAGTAGTTGCTGAGAAAAAACTGTTACGAAAATTTCCTACTATTGACCATTAATGTTGAAAATTTAACTAAGTCTGCAAACAGGAAGTAGATGAGCGACAGACCTGAAATTGAATCCCACAGTATGGGACCATCTGTTGATGCTGTATACCAAATATCAAAGGCTATGATTAGTAGTTGCTGAGAAAACTGTTACGAAAGTTTTTTCCCCGCCCGCCGCCCGCCCGCCCGGACCAGTGCAACCCGGCCAAAAAACGATATTTTTTTTATTTAACTTCCCCGTTTAAAGGCTTTGCCAACTTTCATATTAATCATATCCTAACAGATAAAATGATCCATTTTCTGTTCTCATACAGAGAACATTTTATTTCACAAAATATGCCAAAACAAACAGGAAAAGAGTCAACTCGGCCCTATGCCAACTCGGCACGGGTCAACTCTACACGGGTCAACTCGGCCCACTTTACAAAAATATATATAACGTATTAACTTTGCTTTGCATTTTGTTAAGGTAAATGAATAATGAGAAATATCTTATTATTATATAATTATACTTCTGCCGAAATAAGTACATTTAGATTTTTTTTATTTATTTGTCTTGCAGATTCGATAAAATTAATATAGATCGATCTTATCAAAATGTGTTTCCTTAGAGGCATTTTGTTTGTAAAGTAACATTCAAAAAAATATGAAACAAAAACGTGTTAACTTCATATCATAAGCTTCTAATTAATTGCAGGTGGTCACTAATCAAATTGGAATGAATGAGTCAATCATAATTATCACCTAATTAATCGGTATCCTTAACATACACACTGATTGATAATAATAGCCCGTAACAATATATATTTTAACACATTGTTTGACACTGAAGGTATTTAAGTCAGAAACAGGGCTTGACACTAACTTTTTTTAGGGGTAGTCAGAAGGACTACCTACTTTGAGGATCAGGTAGTCCTTGGCAAATCTAAGTAGTCCTCATTGTAAAACATAACAAGAGGGCCATGATGGCCCTGAGGTCGCTCACCTGTATATAGCCGCCCCCAACCCCCCCCCCCCCCCAACGTTGCAGAGCCAATTTAACCTAAGGGCTTTTATTTGCACAAACTTGGTAGACACCCATAAGAAGATGTTTCATGCTAAACATTTTAAGCTCTAGCTCATTGGGCTTTTTAAAAGAAGATTCTTTTTAAAGTTTTTACTATACACATATAGTTAAAAACAATGACACCCCTGGGGCCGGGCCAGTTTTGACCCCAGGGCTTTTATTTGAACAAACTTTGTAGACACTTACTAGAAGATGTTTCATGCTTAATATCTAAACTCTAGCTATTTGGGTTTTTTCAAAGAAGATTTAAAGTTTTTGCTAAACACATATAAAGAAAATCAATGACCCCCGGGGCGGGGCCAATTTTGACCCCTGGGCTTGTATTTGAACAAACTTGGTAGACACCTATTAGAACATGTTTGATGCTCAATATCTTAGCCATAGCTCTTTGAGTTCTTTAAAAGAAGATTTTTTAAGTTTTTACTATATGCATATAGGGAAAATCAATGACCCCCCGGAGCGGCCAATTTTGACCCCTGGGCTTTTATTTGAACAAACTTGGTAGACACCCATTAGAACATGTTTCATGCTAAATATCTTAGCTCTAGCTCTTTGGGTTCTTTAAAAGAAGATTTTTTAAGTTTTTACTATATGCATATAGGGAAAATCAATGACCCCCGGGGCGGGGCCAATTTTGACCCCAGGGCTTTTATTTGAACAAACTTGGTAGACACACACTAGAAGATGTTTCATGCCAAATATCTAAGCTCTAGCTCTTTGAGTTCTTTAAAAGGAGATTTTTAAGTTTTTACTATATGCATATAGGGAAAATCAAAGACCCCCGGGGCGGGGCCAATTTTCACCCCAGGGCTTTTATTTGAACAAACTTGGTAGACACCCATTAGAACATGTTTCATGCTAAATATCTTAGCTCTAGCTCTTTGGGTTCTTTAAAAGAAGATTTTTTAAGTTTTTACTATATGCATATAGGGAAAATCAATGACCCCCCGGGGCGTGGCCAATTTTGACCCCAGGGCTTTTATTTGAACAAACTTGGTAGACACTCACTAGAAGATGTTTCATGCCAAATATCTAAGCTCTAGCTCTTTGAGTTCTTTAAAAGAAGATTTTTAAGTTTTTACTATATGCATATAGGGAAAATCAATGACCCCCGGGGCGGGGCCAATTTTCACCCCAGGGCTTTTATTTGAAGAAACTTGGTAGACACCCATTAGAACATGTTTCATGCTAAATATCTTAGCTCTAGCTCTTTGGGTTCTTTAAAAGAAGATTTTTTAAGTTTTTACTATATGCATATAGGGAAAATCAATGACCCCCCCGGGCGGGGCCAATTTTGACCCCAGGGCTTTTATTTGAACAAACTTGGTAGACACTCACTAGAAGATGTTTAATGCCAAATATCTAAGCTCTAGCTCTTATGGTTTTTTAAAAGAAGATATTTAAAGTTTTTTCTTTCGGTTGCCATGGCAACCAGAGTTTTGCATGGAATTAAATTCTTTGAATAATTTTTAAAGGTGACCACCAAAGGAACATTCCTGTGAAGTTTGGATGAAATTGGCTCAGTGGTTTATGAGGAGATGTCATTTAAAGTAAAACTTTACGGATGGACTGACGGACGGACGCCGGACGGACGGACGCCGGACGAAAAGCAATCACAAAAGCTCACCCTGTCACTTTGTGACAGGTGAGCTAAAAAATGTTTCTCATTCTATTTAAATGCATTTTGAGTGTATGTATCTGAAGATAAGAAAAAATAGCATCAGATCTCTTCAAATTTATTGAAAATAATCACCAATAGATAAATCATATAAGATCTAGTAAAAGTTTGTAAGCTTTATTCTGCATGAGATGTAGGTCCCGGCTAGCCTCCTCTTCAAAGTCATCATCAACAATTTTATTTTACATATTTTTTGTTATAAAATATGGCAGTGTGACACACAAAAATTAATTAGGTTTTGAAAGGCCAGACATTACCTACAGGTACAGGGTTCTAGCCAGAAATTACTAAAGGTGTGTTGCAAAGAAAAATGCTATGCAATCAGCTCAGCTTATAATATTGACAGCCTATAGGGAAGGGGAGACTATATTTGCAATATGAGCTAAATAAGTATCTGCCAGTTTTAAATGTATGTAATACCTGGCCTTTGTATTAAAAAAATATTTCAATAGAGCTTACAAATCTACTTTCAGGTATAAATAATGTATGACCTTTAAGATGTGTTTTTAAATTCAAAACAGAAGTAAAAAGCTTGGACAAGAACAAAATATGTTTGTCTTTACTCTAATTGATTTATTCTACAAACTTATTTTGTCAGACATAAAACAACAAAATATCAGAATAACAAACTTTTAGTTCATTTATTTAACTGTCAGGAGATTTAAATAGGGACATTAGATTAATATCTGTTGTCCCTGATTTAAACACGAAATTAGAAATGTAAAGCCATTTTTAATCAAACTATATTGCCTTAGTTTTTTATGCCTAGGGTATTAGTATTTGATAACAATTTTTCTGCTTGTACATGATTAAGAAGTGCTTATAACATTGTGAAGTTATGGAAATGACAATTACAAATACTTTAGAATATTTCTTTTCCTCTTTTTTAAAGAGATTTAAACATTTCTTCTCTTTTTTTATAAAGAGATTTTTTCCCAACCAATAATTTCATGTCCGAATAAATTACATCCGAAATCAGATCTATTTCAGATAACACGTTTATTTTGGTTATCATTGTCGGTGTGATTTACATCAATCAACAAATCATATTTTTTTAAGTTTAAACCCTTGAATAGGTTCCAATATGAGCAAATATTTTCATTGAAATGTTTAATAGACAAAGAATTCTATTGAAGTAGGCTGGAAAAATCGGCAATTAAGTTGGACTTCCGGATTCACTTTTCGCAAGTTTATAGAGATTAAATAGAATCTATTATGCGTCTGCTGTTACTGACACTGATTGACAGGTATATTGAGAAAGTATGCAACATGCTTGGATAGATAAAATTGGTTTGTTTATTTAATAATGATATCGATTTATTAAGGGATGTCGGGAGATTAACAGATGACGCAATTATACCTCATTGCCTGAAGGCATGTCGTGCGCTTAATGTTTACAATCATTAGTGACCCAACATATAATTATTTACTAGAAAGATGAATTTTTAGTGAATTTAGAGACATCAGGTCACTGAAATTTTGAGTAGCCCGACCAGATACCCAGCTTGGAAACTCGGTAGTCCTTTGGGAAAATAGGTAGCCTCGGGCTAACGGACCATCGTTAGTGTCGAGCCCTGAGAAATACAGTGATTATCTTTACTCGCAATTCTACTGATAAGAAAAGCCTGTCTGCTGCTAATTCGGAAACTGTCGATAGGTGTATTATAAATAATTACAATAATTACAATAAATAGTGATAACACAAACCTAAATATTAATAATTGAAAAGTGTGCCGAGTTGGAATAGGGCCGAGCTGACTCGGGGGCCGAGTACGTTTTAGGGCCGAGCTGACCCAGATTCAACAAACATTTCGCCTTAACATTTCTTGATAAACAGAAGTCAAAGTACGGGGACGCGAAATGGCTCCAGGCTTTGGCTTGCCCAGCTATAGACTACACGTGCATATTTAAAAAGGAAAAAAGAAAAAGATATAGAATTCTATACCTATCAGTGTAATTTTCAGTGTCATTTCTTGTTGGGCGCCGTAACGCAATGATAAACAGGGGAGTAATCAGATAATTGACAAATAGCAACTTTTCGGCAAACAACATATCGAGAAAAGCCGAGGAATTATGAACAGCCATCTTGGATGGGAACCATAATAAGACAGAAAACCAGAACAAACAGAGGCAGCGTATAAAATACAGAATGACACTTTTAAAACGGAAAATGTAAAGTAAAAATAGACTTCCCCGTTCATAGGCTTTGCCTAATTTCATATTTTTGATAATCTAAAGAACGTTTTAATAATTGTTTTAAAGTGTGATGCACAGTGACTCATCTGAGTCAAATCTTCACAAAAGTCGGGCGAGTCGTCAGTGTAGTCCAAATATTTAGACGTAACCGCGGATTTGAAGCTATTTTTTACATGGGTCAAATCCGCTTTAACGTCTAAAGATATCTGTTTAAAAGGGTCTCTCTTATGGCCATCAATCGCTACAGTGATTGTTGGCCATAAACCGCTGGGTACTAGAACACTAAATCTGTGTATTTTCTTCCTCGGTCCGCCTATCATGTACAGCTTATTACGGTACGTTTAAAAAGTATTGTAGAACTCTATCAAATGGAAAAAAATCTTTAAAACATTACATATAAAGAACAGTGGTGAACGTAACGAATGGTTGTCCAGCCAGACTTATTATGATAATTCGTATATAATTCTTCTTATAGTCCGTGTAAAAAACTTAAATGCTGGCAGTTATAGACTGTCTATTTGCTTGTGGACAGCGACATATGGCCCAATGTAAAAACTGAAACGACTTTAGTAATAGGCTATATATTTCTCTTGTAGTAGCCACGTATGGCCCGTGTAAAAAACTTTAATATCGGCAGTACTGGACTGCCTATTCGCCTGGGGGGACCT